>NC_092098.1:46768032-46883032 GCF_045679555.1 Salvelinus alpinus | reverse complement strand
GTTACAGTCACTCCTCACAAAACTGTCGTCAAGATGCCTGTCTTTGCCAGCCATCTTGCCACCCATCACTGTACCATGTATCCCTGCCAACAGAGAGAGGGTGGTGAAATGAAACTCTATCACGCCCTATAGTGGGAAGTCCAAAATAGATTAATATAGGGTTGTATGGAGCTCATTGTTCCTGGAGATTGAGCTGCTTGTCCAGCCTCTGTATGGATCTCATTGTTCCTGGGGGTTGAGCTGCCTGTCCAGCCTCTGTATGGATCTCATTGTTCCTGGGGTTTGAGCTGCCTGTCCAGCCTCTGTATGGAGCTCATTGTTCCTGGGGGTTGAGCTGCCTGTCCAGCCTCTGTATGGAGCTCATTGTTCCTGGGGGTTGAGCTGCCTGTCCAGCCTCTGTATGGAGCTCATTGTTCCTGGGGTTGAGCTGCCTGTCCAGCCTCTGTATGGATCTCATTGTTCCTGGGGGTTGAGCTGCCTGTCCAGCCTCTGTATGGAGCTCATTGTTCCTGGTGGTTGAGCTGCCTGTCCAGCCTCTGTATGGAGCTCATTGTTCCTGGGGGTTGAGCTGCCTGTCCAGCCTCTGTATGGAGCTCATTGTTCCTGGGGGTTGAGCTGCCTGTCCAGCCTCTGTATGGATCTCATTGTTCCTGGTGGTTGAGCTGCCTGTCCAGCCTCTGTATGGAGCTCATTGTTCCTGGTGGTTGAGCTGCCTGTCCAGCCTCTGTATGGAGCTCATTGTTCCTGGGGGTTGAGCTGCCTGTCCAGCCTCTGTATGGAGCTCATTGTTCCTGGGGGTTGAGCTGCCTGTTCAGCCTCTGTATGGAGCTCATTGTTCCTGGGGGTTGAGCTGCCTGTTCAGCCTCTGTATGGAGCTCATTGTTCCTGGGGGTTGAGCTGCCTGTTCAGCCTCTGTATGGAGCTCATTGTTCCTGGGGTTGAGCTGCCTGTCCAGCCTCTGTATGGAGCTCATTGTTCCTGGGGTTGAGCTGCCTGTTCAGCCTCTGTATGGAGCTCATTGTTCCTGGGGGTTGAGCTGCCTGTCCAGCCTCTGTATGGAGCTCATTGTTCCTGGGGGTTGAGCTGCCTGTTCAGCCTCTGTATGGAGCTCATTGTTCCTGGGGTTGAGCTGCCTGTTCAGCCTCTGTATGGAGCTCATTGTTCCTGGGGTTGAGCTGCCTGTTCAGCCTCTGTATGGAGCTCATTGTTCCTGGGGGTTGAGCTGCCTGTCCAGCCTCTGTATGGAGCTCATTGTTCCTGGGGGTTGAGCTGCCTGTTCAGCCTCTGTATGGAGCTCATTGTTCCTGGGGGTTGAGCTGCCTGTTCAGCCTCTGTATGGAGCTCATTGTTCCTGGGGTTGAGCTGCCTGTTCAGCCTCTGTATGGAGCTCATTGTTCCTGGGGGTTGAGCTGCCTGTCCAGCCTCTGTATGGAGCTCATTGTTCCTGGGGTTGAGCTGCCTGTCCAGCCTCTGTATGGATCTCATTGTTCCTGGGGGTTGAGCTGCCTGTCCAGCCTCTGTATGGAGCTCATTGTTCCTGGTGGTTGAGCTGCCTGTCCAGCCTCTGTATGGAGCTCATTGTTCCTGGGGGTTGAGCTGCCTGTCCAGCCTCTGTATGGAGCTCATTGTTCCTGGGGGTTGAGCTGCCTGTCCAGCCTCTGTATGGAGCTCATTGTTCCTGGTGGTTGAGCTGCCTGTCCAGCCTCTGTATGGAGCTCATTGTTCCTGGTGGTTGAGCTGCCTGTCCAGCCTCTGTATGGAGCTCATTGTTCCTGGGGGTTGAGCTGCCTGTCCAGCCTCTGTATGGAGCTCATTGTTCCTGGGGGTTGAGCTGCCTGTTCAGCCTCTGTATGGAGCTCATTGTTCCTGGGGGTTGAGCTGCCTGTTCAGCCTCTGTATGGATCTCATTGTTCCTGGGGGTTGAGCTGCCTGTCCAGCCTCTGTATGGAGCTCATTGTTCCTGGGGGTTGAGCTGCCTGTCCAGCCTCTGTATGGAGCTCATTGTTCCTGGGGGTTGAGCTGCCTGTCCAGCCTCTGTATGGAGCTCATTGTTCCTGGGGGTTGAGCTGCCTGTCCAGCCTCTGTATGGAGCTCATTGTTCCTGGGGTTGAGCTGCCTGTCCAGCCTCTGTATGGAGCTCATTGTTCCTGGGGTTGAGCTGCCTGTTCAGCCTCTGTATGGAGCTCATTGTTCCTGGGGTTGAGCTGCCTGTTCAGCCTCTGTATGGAGCTCATTGTTCCTAATCCGGTCATGAGAGCAGCCAGACCACATGCAACAGCCACACACTCTCAGAGATACCAACCAATCACTCTTATAGACAACACACACACACACACACACACACAAACACACACACACACACCCACACACACACACACACATACACAGACTCCGAAAGATACTACCTTGGATGCTGGTGCTCAGGACCTTGGGGAAACATAAGCAAATATACCGTAATCACACATACTGACTAATGAATAGAATGTGTTTATACTTTTCTATAAAATCTTTTGTATATCCAAGTTTTTAACCTAGATTCTCTACTTGAGTACTCGAATGGCCTTTAACTCACGAAAGGCGTGTGTGTGATTTTATTTTAGAATGCATTGTTTTGAATTATAATGGCCCAACCGAAGCCGAGTGCGCGGGTTGTTCGCCTTCACACCATGTTCAATTAGAACACGTCTTCATCGTTCAATTAGAACACGTCTTCATCGCTAGCGCTGGGGTCACACAAAACAATAGAAATGATGTCATTATTCCCTTTTCTTCAACCTCATTTGAGTTGTAAGAGGTGGCTTAGGGTTGAGGCTTTAGTATACATGCTAAATTAGACCACTTCATCCACTTACGGAAACACAACATCGCTCTCAGTAAAGATGACTGGTGATATGGACTATACTGTTATCCTTTCCACCTGCCTCGCTCTGCTTGCCCCATCCACCTGCTTCTGGTGAGTTTTTCGCTTTACTGTCTAAATGACTAGCCTCTCCTCTCCTCTCCTCTCCTCTCCTCTCCTCTCCTCTCCTCTCCTCTCCTCTCCTCTCCTCTCCTCTTCTCTTCTCTTCTCTTCTCCTCTCCTCTCCTCTCCTCTCCTCGCCTCTCCTCGCCTCTCCTCTCCTACTGCCAGATGTGACCTATCACATGCCCCATCTGTCTAGCGCATCTATCTCAGAGCACCAGCAGTGGCATCTCTATGACAGGGTCCAGGACACGTCCAACACACACACACACACACACACACACACACACACACACACACACACACACACACACACACACACACACACACACACACACACACACACACACACACACACACACACACACACACACACACACACACACACACACACACACACACACACACACACACACACACACACACACACACACACACACACACACACACACACACACACACACACACACACACACACACGCTAAATGGATGCTGTAGTCTCTTTAGGAACTCATCCTCTGGGTGTGGCGAGACTAAAGAACTTGGAAACCATTTTATGCTATCCACTGCATGAGATGCATAGGATTTATGTTATGAGCTTTTCCTGTCTCAAGCGTGTCTGTGTTGCCATCTCTTGGGCAATACCGGGCAGCTGTTTCTGAGTCTAGATGTCCATCACTCATTATAATACTTTGCAATCATTAATCTGAATAACCCCCCCATTTCTTCTTCTGGCCTGTTGTAGAGATGAATGTCTGGTGCTTTCATGTAGATAGCCGCCTCGCCAGCTGTGGTCCCAATACTCTCCACAGCACAAGATGAGGTCTCTCACTCCCACTAGTGCATCGACATGCCTGTCTTCCCCTTATGTGTGAGCATGTTCTCCATCTCTCCTGCCCCACAGTCTTCATGTGTATTCTGTAATGCAATCATCACTGTTGCCATGGAGAGGGAGTACGGGCGGCGGCGACACGCACCATGACCTCGTGAGGAATAGCTTGGTGGAGGAGAAGCTGCCTGACTATGATTCTGCAATGAGTCACCATGAGCAGCCCTTCCCAGAAATACCCCCCCCCCCCCGCTGCACCACTATGCACTGCCACGTCGCTCCATCACGTTGTCATGGTAATTATTGTTTTCTTAGTCACCCTCGGAGCCATAATGCATTGTTTATGTGGCATGACGAGGGACAGCACGAGAGGACTCTGAGTATAGGGGACAGACAGTTTGGTGCGCTTCAGTGGCATTTGTGATTTCTCCGTAAATCAGCTTTACAGAGTGAGCTGTACTGTAGCCTCACTCAGCTAAAGCGGCTCCATAGCAGGCAGCACACCACATCACATAACTTTGCTGCATTCGACCTTCCTTTTAAGTCTGACCTTGTGCTGATGCACTGACAGAGAGAGAAAAGAGGGGGGGGGGGGATGGGGGGTAGCTTTTAGACAGTCAGCTGAATCCAGCCCTGGGAGAAAGCCTGGCTTCTTCCTGTATGGGTAATTCAGTCCTGGGCTTGATACACTACACCAGCAGGCCTCTGCACCCGAAACAAAATGGCCCCGTTGTTGAGACTGTGCAATTTCTTCTCCATAGTGTGATCTATGAGGCAACAGTGGTGTAAAGTACTTAAGTAAAAATACTTGAAAGCACTATTTTGGTGGGGTATCTGTATTTTACTTTACTATTTATATTTTTGACAACTTTTGCTTTTACTCCTCTACATTCCTAAAGAAAATAATGTACTTTTTACTCTTTCCATTTTCTCTGACACCCAAAAGTACTCGTAACATTTTGAATGCTGAGCAGGACAGGAAAATATTCTAATTCACACACTTATCAAGAGAACATCCCTGGTCATCCCGACTGCATCTGATCTGGCTGACTCACTAAACACATGCTATGTTTGTAAATAATTTCTGAGTGTTGGAGCGTGCACCTGGCTATCTGTAAATTAAAAAAACAAGAAAATGGTGCTATCTGATTTGCTTAATAAACTGAATGTTTTATTATTTATACTTTGATACTTACTTACTTATTTGAGCAATTTAATTTACGTTTGATACTTAAGTATATTTAAAACCAAATACTTTTAGACTTTTACTCAAGTAGGAATTTACTGGGTGACTTTCACTTTTACTTGAGTCATTTTATATTAAGGTATCTTTATTTTTACTCAAGTTGGTCAATTGGTTACTTTTCCCACCACTGTAAGGCGGTGCACTAAAGCAGGGCCTGTGGTGTTAGCAGTGGTCAGGGTGTCAGACAGGAGCCCCACTCCATGCCAGGACAGAGTGCTAATCTGTGCTGTGCTGAGCAGCTCTGTCGGGGGCTAGAGAAGTAGACTGGGACCCTTGTCAGGGCAGTGCTGAAGGGTCAACATCCCCAGCTCCAGTATCCCTTTTCCTCCTCTCCACTTCTAGAGAGAGCAGAGTTATATACTAAAGGAATTAGAGACAACCAGAGCAGGGCTTCTACTGTATGACACAAGGATATCTATGTATTTTTATACATGGGGAAATTAAAATGTGTTTCCTTATTTGTGGATCATAAATGAGACTTGAGAGTGAGATGTGAACCTGGACCTGAATGTGACAGAGTTAATCATCAGGATGGGAGCGCATAGGGTCTTGTGTTGTCAACAGGGCTGTTACTGGGGCAGCTTCCTGTGGGGGATTCTGGGAGAGGGGGTGTCCTACCCCCACTTAGATGAGACGAGGGGTGCGGCGGCGACCGAAGTGGAGCGGAACGGCACAGTCATGGCATTCCCACCCATAAAAAGATGATTGCAGGTTGGTGGATACAAGCAAGCAGGTGAGAGAGAGTGGGCTGTTTTGTAATGATGCTCCCTGGCCTCAATTATAGCATCTGAATTAGACTGCTCATCTATAGCAGCTATATTGAGATGCGTAAATCTTATAGATTAAACTGTATCACCATATGAAAAAAGAACATGCAGCTAAAAAAAAGAGGATCTCTCTTGTCTCCCTACCTCCTCCTCCTCCTCCTCCTCCTCCTCCTCCCTGCCGATGATGTGGAGCCAAAGAGCAGGCAAGCGTTGTGATTTAATTGCACACTAGAGCAACCTCAGAGAATCTTGTATGGTGTGCGTGCCAAAAACAGTTGGTGTTGTTTCTGTCTTTAATAAACTAATGGTATGTGGTGTGGTAACGGTACCTTGTTTAAGGCATGCAAGGCTCAGTAGGTCCGCTACGCAAACACATTGGGCCCGCCAAACATCAGCTTGAGCTGAAGCCGTATCGTACAAGATTCTGTTTGTCTATTCCGTGTTGGTCTGACTGACTTGATAGTTTTTTACAATGCGGGATGCGGAGGGGGCTGTTCAATTGTACTGTAAAACACATGACTGTGCATGCTGTGGTGCATTCCCTTTGTACATGACAGACACGTTGCATACCAATGATTTTGGGTTATACAGCAAAAACAGGAGGTGGTGGTGGGCTATTCTTTTTGAAGCGGAGCTCTGCAGTAATGGCAAACCACTTGGCAGCACTCTCACTGGACCATGCCATGCATGTCAATGAATTGTAGTGGTGCTGCTGGAAAAGGACATTTGAATGGACACTGGGAGGCATTTAAAAAGTCATCATTATGTCTGTGGCTCTGTGCTGTCTGGCCTGCCTGGTGGACAGGGTTTACTGTACTGTATTGTACTGTAGGAGATGAGGCAGGGCTGGGCCTGGACTGGGGCAGGGCTGGGACAGGGGCAAGGCTGGGCCTGGGCTGGGGCAGGGCTGAGGAGGGCTGGGACAGGGGCAAGGCTGGGGAAGAGCAATTATCCCCACTGGCAGAGTGCCTCACACCTCCTCGCCTCTGTGATGAGTGGGGAGCTGAACTAATTACCTTCCAGCAGAAATTAGATTACGGTGTGTTTGCCGGGCATCCTCTCCGTGAGATAATATCCACGTCTGCTCTGGACTGCTCTATCCTGACTTAACCTATGGGGAGCGGGACAAGGACAGTTTGTGGAGTAACATCCTTCACCACGCTAGCACTAAACATTTTTGCTTGGAAAGCAGATATGTATTTTTTATCATACCCAATATAACACGTTTTAACGATGCATTCTAATGTAATTGCTATGTAATATAGTGTCCAATATGATACATTTATTTACCGTATCCAGGAGGACATTCGTACGATAACAACATGCCATCCATAATTTTCAGTCCACATAAAGTGAGTATGTTTTACAGCAGCAATGTAGCCAGGCACCTATCACAAAGGTTAGCATGGCACTGGGCCATGAAAATGAAAAACACATTTATTCCAACAGCTTTCTGGATTCTCTCCACCAATGGGCAGACAGGTGAACAGTCTAAGGTGCACTGACCTGGCCTCTTCTAAAGCGGGGTGAGCAGGTTTAAACCGCGATCGATAGTAATCAATGGTCATGTTTTGGCTTGAAATAGAACAGGACAGAGTGTCAAGTAGACTTTGTATTGAGAGATGTTACAGCATTCCTATCTGATGTGATAAGAAGAAAGATGAGTAACAACTGAAAGGATAATAAGGCTATGGTTGACTTAGCAACCAGCACAGAGAACTGTAGTTTACGTAGAAACACATACAGTACATATTTAGTTGCACTTGAGAGATGTCTAACAGATACAGTGTAAATCTGCAGTGCTATCTAGATCAGTGTTTCTCGATCTTGGTTTTTGCCCTAGCACTAACACACTTGATTGAACCAAAGATTGTCTATTATATTGACAAGATAGTCAAGTGGCCGCTCTAACAATGGAAATACATGTCCTCAAAGATGGAAGGCAGGTGGGAGGGGGCGAGATCAGATGGGACAATTCTAGCCAACGAGAGGGCAGATATGTGTGTGAACAACAGGCCATAGCGATAGATGGACTCATCTTTGTATCTGTGCCATTATAGTGTCTGTGACAACATGGGCAGCGCCTTTGAGGCTATCACCATTTGAAAGTAGTACATTTTCTTCTTCATTGGCTGATTGCTCCCAGCTCATAGGAATCCCCACCCAGTTGACTACTTTAAAATGGTGGAAGCCCTCAATGGCAATGTTCATGCTAAAACCGGTTTTAGCAATGATGAGTCCTCTATCTATCTCTATGACAACAGCACATATAAAGTCGTTTTTTTAAAAAAGTTGCCGAAATGCCACGTGCATCCACTTATATCAGTGCATTCATAACAACCTAACCATTAAGCAACTTCTATTTAATCAAATAAGCCTTATGTAGCAAATTAGCAATTTGTAAAACCTCTCGCTTTGCCTCTTCCTCTCTGATGGAACTAATCTGTCACGTTCCTGACCTTATTTCCTTTGTTTAGTCTTTGTTTAGTTGGTCAGGACGTGAGCTGGGTGGGCATTCTATGTTTTGTGTTTCTATGTTGGGTTTGTTGTTTGGCCTAATATGGTTCTCAATCAGAGGCAGGTCTTTGTCATTGTCTCTGATTGGGAACCATATTAAGGTAGCCTGTTTGCACTGTTGGTTTGTGGGTGATTGTTTTCTGTCTTTGTGTTCTGCACCAGATAGGACTGTTTTCGGTTTTCACATTTATTGTTTTGTAGCTTGAAGTGTTCACGTTATTATTCTTTATTAAACATGTTGAACACTAGCCGCGCTGCGTTTTGGTCCTCTCCTTCATCCCAGGAAGAAAGCCGTTACATAATCAACATATCATCAAGCTTGTGTGTTAGATGCTAGGGCAAAAACAATAATGTGTACCCCTTTGGGTCCCCGGGACCAGGATTGAGAAACCCTGATCTAGACAAAGTAACATGTCTCTGGTATAGAGCGTCTATGTCTGTCTCTGTGTTATCTGATATCCCCCTATAGCTGTGTCTCTGTGTATGTGGCGCCGTGTTGGCCTTGCTCTAGGGAGTGGGCTGTGGCCTTCCACAGATGGCCTGGAGGAGAGCCTGGTGTAAGCTGTCCTCCGCGGCTCAGTGCAGCGCCTTTAGCTGCCCACGCCCACACACTGCTTGAGATGCAACACACTGGGGCTAAGGAGTCGCCATGAGCAGAAGGACAGAGGACGCCTTCTCAATGCCTGGCTGAATCAAAATCAGGTCACGAAAAAAGAAACACTGTGTCTAACCAAGATTCCTTAGAAAACGTCTTATCTTTTCCACAAAACAATGTTTGATTAGAGTTGCTCCTAATCTGTCTATAAAATACAGCAACTTCATAGATGTTTCTGGAAGAGAAAGAAAAGCGGTAGAAAAAACATTACACAGACGGCTCCATGCAGACTGTCATGATTCAATGGACAAACTGCAATGCGTGTGTTTTGTTGCAATGTTTGTGCGAGAGTCGTTAGATAATCCCTGTGAGTTGCTGTGTTAGTGTGCACGTCTATACATTTTATATGTGTCAATAAAGATCAATGGACAGTGAATGACAGTGATCAATCTGATAAGCGCAGATATTGGCCTGTAGCAGAATGCCCTGCCAGTGACCCAGCCAGACCTGGTGAGTGGAAACCGAAAGAGCGGGTGCCCCTCCACCCTAAACAACTCTTCAATTCCCATGAAAAAGAGAGCGAGAGCTCAATGGATGCAGTGGAGTACAATGGAAGGCAGTATTGATCAAAGCTAGCTACTGGATTGAACTGAATTCAGTGAATAGAAGGGTCTCAGAGTATTGAAGACCAGTATACCTGTGTATTGTGGGGCTTCAAAGGGGAAGAGGAACACATAAACAGAGGCATCAAAAATGTATACATAAAATGCATATGTAAAATGTATACATAAAATGCATATGTAAAATGTATACATAAAATGCATATGTAAAATGTATACATAAAATGCATATGTAAAATGTATTCACGCATGAATAAGTTGCTTTAGAAAGAAGTGTCTGCTAAAATGGCATATATTAAACTTCTCCAAAGTAGAGCAGATTGCTGTATATAAGACACTGCATCTCAGTGCAGGAGGCGTCACCACTGTCCCTGCTTCGTATGCAGGCTGCATCACATCCGGCCGTGATTGGAAGTCCCATAGGGCTGCGCTTCAACTGGCCCAGCGTCGCCCGGGTTTGGCCGGGGTAGGCCGTCATTGTAAATAAAAATGTGTTCTTAACTGACTTGACTAGTTAAATAAAGGTTCAATAAAAAATAAAACATAATATATATAATGTATATTTATATAAACCAAGCCTTTTCTCTCACACAAGTACCTGTATCCTCCATTCTCTTCCCTTTCATGTCGATCCATGGCGTCTCCAAGAGGACAGACAGTACGGAACGTGACACATGAAGGGATGTCCTGTTCCTAATGTTTCTGTGAAGGTAACTGGTAACAGGAGACCAGCAAGGCGTGTTGTCCCAGGGCAGGCAGCACAGGGCTGTGTCTGTCCTGCTCGCCCAGTAAAGGGGGTGGGATGGTGATGTAAATGTTTGATGGGGTTGCAGATTACTGCTCTGATATGCTGCATCATGCCATCTGTCCCCAGCAGAGCCTTGCGTTCTAAAGAGAGGGAGGAGACGGAGAGAGCGAGAGAAAGAAACTGAAGGACAGTCATCAGTGTTTCCCTTCCTCTACCCATGGGACCGTTATAATAAGAGGTTCTTTACAGGGCAGAATAAGTGATGATCAAAGGATATGTTAAATTGTTTCTCATGGATTTTGTGCAGTATTGATCCTGCACGGTGCAGTGTATAGGTGTGGGTGGGGAGGGGAGAGCTCTCATACATTCACACTGCAAGGTCTCCTCTTTGGTTCTCTCGTTGTTATCCAGGCAGCAGTCACGTTGTGCTGTGAGGCTTGGAGCAGAGAGAGAGATTTAAACAGATTGATAATCTATGTGTTATACTTCAATCAATGGGACTAACTATCAATCAGGCATATTGTGAACTCTGCAAACAGAAGTCAATAAACACAACAGTACTCTGGGGCCCTGGGTGGAAATCTCTTTACCAAAGCCCTGCCTCCTTCTGGTCCTGATAAAAAGGTGAACAGTCCTCTTCACAACATAACAACACAGTGAGTCTAATCATGATGTTTCCAGAAATTATATATAGAAAGCTGAAAATAAAACTGAACAATAACACAGAGATCAATGTCCGTCCGTTTGTACTAACTCTATGTTTGTTGATTTATTCATAAGCACGACACACTTTGGAATATTAGTTTGAATCCTACATTAATGCTACTGTACACTTACGTTCATGTATGACCTGGAAGGCTGAAACCCAACCTGGACAAGTCAGATACAGTTTAGCTCATGCAGAGCAAAGCCAGTTTCCCAGACCCAAGTAGGCTACTGTACGCTGAAAGCAGTGAAGAAAAGAATGGGGCCATGCCAAGCCTACGGGAATCCACCTCAGTTATTTTTTGTCCGGTGCTTAAACACATGAAGTTTATGGGGACACCAAGAAACTAACATCTGAAGTAATTAAGTCAGAAGTTGAATGTAATCTCGGAAAGAGAGAGAGAGAGGCAGTCAAAAATATACATATCTTCCCTCCTCAGGCTTTCAAGTTTTTAATGATGATGATGTCAAGCACTGTTGTTTAGTGTTTAGAGTTTAGTGACAGGGACAGAATTTTTTTCACTCTCCTTGAAATGTGGTTTGTGTGCGTCTGTAAGTTATTGTTCGTATGTGTGATTTAAAACAAATGATAATGACATGTGGCACACTGTTTAGACTGTGGTGTAAAATACTCTTTCACATGGGCAGCCACTGTATCACGTCACCCAGACCAGTTTTTGTCAGAGTGGCTGACACATAGACATTACATTGTCCATGGGCTGACACTGCATCAACTGATAAGGTTCATGTTGAAACTCCATCCTTCACCTGAGGAGAGGTGGAACGGTATACTGTAGGCTACGTCTGCCCCATCAAATACAGCTGAGGACTTTACATTATTGATGAGGCCACACTCTGCATCTCTGCTGGAGCGAAGGATGGCTCAGGTCGGTCTTACTCAGCTCTTCTGCGTCCAAAGCTCCAGGATTTTGGCCGTGTCAGCACTATGTGAGCTGGAAGAGAGAGAGATAGGTGGAGAGCGAGGAGTGAGGAGATAGAGAGGGGTGAGGAGAGAGAGGGGTGAGGAGAGAGAGGGATGAGGGGAGAAAGAGGAGTGAGAGGGGTGAGGGGAGAGAGAGGAGTGAGGGGAGAGAGAGGAGTGAGAGGGTAGAGGGGAGAGAGAGGTCGTTCTGGGTGGATTGGTAGTGTAAGTGAGCTGATGGTAAGGTAGCCATTTTCATTATTCACCATCGCAGTGAGCTGTGCCACTCGATATGGCCATTGTCAGATGTCCCCTGTCAACGGGCCAAGCTCATCAACTGTGGAGAGCTGCCCAGAAGGAAAGTGGCATCTCAATTGTTACACACACACACACAGCTGGTCCACTGTAATGTATTCCGTACAGTACCCAAAGGACTAATGAAATCACTAAGGTCTCTCTGACATCCACCATTCCTCCCTCAAACGCTGAGATATTCCACTGGCTAGACCTCTTTGGCTTAATTTGTATTTCAACCCTGGGAAAAACCCACCAGGACAAATACACAGAGAACAATGTGAACAAGCCCTGGCCTACTCTGCTGGAACACAGTTCATGACTATTATATTCCATTCCTTTCAAACAAAGTAGGGCAATACAGAATGGAGCAAGAGTCAAAGCTAGAGAGGCAGAATGGAGGTATAGTGGAACGTGCTAGGGTTGGGCGCCTGGCACTTACGTAGTGGTGGTGGTAAACAAACATATATGTTTATACTACATACAACACGTCAAACAGAAAGGATGCCTTTGTTGATACTCCTGCCTTGCAGCTCACGAGGACAGAGAAGTGCTGAGAACACAAGGCACCCAGTAGCGTGCCCAGTAGTGTGCCCTGACCCTGTATATAGCTTACGTTCTTCTTATTTCTATTTCTCTTGTGTTTTTGTTCTACTTTACTTTATAGTACAACTGATATTGATTACTGCATTGTCGGGAAAGGCATTTCACTGTACTTGTGCACGTGACAATATCACCTTGAAACTTGAGATAGCTTGTTTGGTGTATTGATGTAAAGGCAGTCATTGTTGTTCTCCTCCTCAGACGAGGAGGAGCATGGATCGGACCAAGATGCGGATTGGTGATTAATCATACTTTTAATGAAAACAGCAAACACGACACTACAAAACTACAAAACAACAAACTAACAAACCTTCAACCGTCCTGTGTGGCCCAAACACTGACACAGGAACAAACACCCACAAAACCCCAGTGAAACCCTGGCTGCCTTAGTATGACTCTCAATCAGAGACAAACGATACACACCTGTCTCTAATTGAGAATCATACCAGGCCGAACACAAAACCCAACATAGAAATACAAAACATAGACTACCCACCCAACACTCACGCCCTGACCAATAAAGACATACAAAACAAGAGAAAACAGGTCAGGAACGTGACAGAACCCCCCCCTTAAGGTGCGAACTCCGGGCGCACCAGCACAAAGTCTAGGGGAGGGTCTGGGTGGGCGTCTGTCCACGGTGGCGGCTCTGGCGGTGGACGAGGTCCCCACCCCACCATAGTCACTCCCCGCTTCCGTATCCCCCTCCCAATGACCACCCTCCAACTCAACCCACCTAAATAAAGGGGCAGCATCGGGATAAGGGGCAGCATCGGGATAAGGGGCAGCAGCTCCGGGATAAGGGGCAGCAGCTCCGGGATAAGGGGCAGCAGCTCCTGGCTGAGGGACTCTGGCAGGTCCTGGCTGAGGGACTCTGGCAGGTCCTGGCTGAGGGACTCTGGCAGGTCCGGGCTGAGGGACTCTGGCAGGTCCGGGCTGAGGGACTCTGGCAGGTCCGGGCTGAGGGACTCTGGCAGGTCCGGGCTGAGGGACTCTGGCAGGTCCGGGCTGAGGGACTCTGGCAGGTCCGGTCTGGCGGAAGGCTCTGGCTGATCCGGTCTGGCGGAAGGCTCTGGCTGATCCGGTCTGGCGGAAGGCTCTGGCTGATCCGGTCTGGCGGAAGGCTCTGGCTGATCCGGTCTGGCGGAAGGCTCTGGCTGATCCGGTCTGGCGGAAGGCTCTGGCTGATCCGGTCTGGCGGAAGGCTCTGGCTGATCCGGTCTGGCGGAAGGCTCTGGCTGATCCGGTCTGGCGGAAGGCTCTGGCTGATCCGGTCTGGCGGAAGGCTCTGGCTGATCCGGTCTGGCGGAAGGCTCTGGCTGATCCGGTCTGGCGGAAGGCTCTGGCTGATCCGGTCTGGCGGAAGGCTCTGGCTGATCCGGTCTGGCGGAAGGCTCTGGCTGATCCGGTCTGGCGGAAGGCTCTGGCTGATCCGGTCTGGCGGAAGGCTCTGGCTGATCCGGTCTGGCGGAAGGCTCTGGCTGATCCGGTCTGGCGGAAGGCTCTGGCTGATCCGGTCTGGCGGAAGGCTCTGGCTGATCCTGTCTGGCGGACGGCTCTAGCGGCTCCTGTCTGGCGGACGGCTCTGTAGGCTCCTGTCTGGCGGACGGCTCTGTAGGCTCTTGGCAGACGGGCGGCTTTGCAGGCTCATGGCAGACGGGCGGCTTTGCAGGCTCATGGCAGACGGGCAGTTCAGGCGCCGCTGGGCAGACGGGCAGTTCAGGCGCCGCTGGGCAGACGGGCAGTTCAGGCGCCGCTGGGCAGACGGGCAGTTCAGGCGCCGCTGGGCAGACGGGCAGTTCTGTAGGGAGGAGACGGAGAGACAGCCTGGTGCGCGGTACCGGAACTGGAGGCACTGGGCTGGAGACACGCACCATAGGGAGAGTGCGTGGAGGAGGAACAGGGCTCTGGAGACGCACAGGAGGCTTGGTGCGTGGTGCCGGAACTGGAGGCACTGGGCTGGAGACACGCACCATAGGGAGAGTGCGTGGAGGAGGAACAGGGCTCTGGAGATGCACTGGAAGCCTGGTGCGTGGTGTAGGCACTGGTGGTACTGAGCTGGGGTGGGAAGGTGGCGCCGGATATACCGGACCGTGAAGGAGGACACGTGCTCTTGAGCACCGAGCCTCCCCAACCTTACCAGGTTGAATGGTCCCCGTAGCCCTGCCAGTGCGGCGAGGTGGAATAGCCCGCACTGGGCTATGCAGGCGAACCGGGGACACCACCTGTAAGGCTGGTGCCATGTACGCCGGCCCGAGGAGACGTACTGGAGACCAGATACGTTGGGCCGGCTTCATGGCACTCGGCTCGATGCCCAACCTAGCCCTCCCAGTGCGGCAAGGTGGAATAGCCCGCACTGGGCTAAGCACGCGTACTGGGGACACCGTGCGCTTTACCGCATAACACGGTGTCTGACCAGTACGACGCCCTCTTACTCCACGGCAAGCCCGGGGAGTTGGCTCAGGTATCCAACCCGGCTTCGCCACACTCCCCTTTAGCCCCCCCCCCCAAGAAATTTTTGGGTGAGCCTCTCGGGCTTCCAGCCTCTCATACGTGCTGCCTCCTCAATCCACCGCTCCTGGGCTGTGGCTGCCTTCTTCTCCTCCCGCGAGCGGCGAATCACACCAACCTTAGCCCAGGGTCCTTCTCCGTTGAATATTTGTTCCCAACTCCATTCCTCTTCTCTCCATTGCTTTAGTTCCTTTCCTCCGGCTCCAATCCGCTTGGTCCTGTTGTGGTGGGTGTTTCTGTAAAGGCAGTCATTGTTGTTCTCCTCCTCAGACGAGGAGGAGCATGGATCGGACCAAGATGCGGATTGGTGATTAATCATACTTTTAATGAAAACAGCAAACACGACACTACAAAACTACAAAACAACAAACTAACAAACTAACAAACCTTCAACCGTCCTGTGTGGCCCAAACACTGACACAGGAACAAACACCCACAAAACCCCAGTGAAACCCTGGCTGCCTTAGTATGACTCTCAATCAGAGACAAACGATACACACCTGTCTCTAATTGAGAATCATACCAGGCCGAACACAAAACCCAACATAGAAATACAAAACATAGACTACCCACCCAACACTCACGCCCTGACCAATAAAGACATACAAAACAAGAGAAAACAGGTCAGGAACGTGACAATTGAATATTTAATGTGGCACAATACAATGGTATTACACAATATAATGTGGCTTTGTTGTAGTCGTCTATTCACAGCTCTCTAGGAGAAATCGGTAGGGGTGATAAATTTTTTAATGGATTTAATGTTTTATTCATAGCCTCGCCGGAACTGTTGCAATATATACACGTAAAAATTAGATACAAAACATGTCTGGATATGCGATTGGTTACGGTGGACAAACACCGGTGGACAAACACCGTAACCAACCAGAAATACAGTAGGACACATAGTTTAAAGGCTATTATCATCCGCCACCCTGCTTTCTCTCATAAATATGGATGTTATTTCCCTGCTTTGAATGTTAGCATTTATTTCCCTGCTTTGAATGTTAGCATTTATTTCCCTGCTTTGAATGTTAGCATTTATTTCCCTGCTTTGAATGTTAGCATTTATTTCCCTGCTTTGCATGTTAGCATTGAGGGTGCATGGGAAGGAAGATGAGTTGGGGGAGAAGAGGTGTTGTCTCTCTCTGTAAATGAAGCCACTAAGATCGGTTATTCTATTCCTCTGTAATCCATTTACCCACGCTTTAACATCTCCACCCCACTGTGAGAGAGAAATATGTGTTTCAAATGCTCCTTTCCTCCACCTCTTCCCACTGTTGTCAAGATTAGTGAATTAATATGATGAATGGATGAATGAATATCCCTGGGATCATGTTTGCTGAATTGGAGAGACAATTGTAAAACTAAAGAAATGTGTATAGGACAGAGAGCTGTGGAGGTGTCTACATTAACTGACACTATGTAATTATTACTGTGCAAGCATTAGGCTGCTATCATTAGGCTGCAAGCATTAGGCTGCTATCTGTTTCTGGGTCTTTCAACTGGAAAAACTATGGACCATAAATAAACATTTATTCAGTGTAAAAAAGCTGATTTTCAGAACAGCAGCAGCCAGTGAAACAGAATGGTTACGTTTTACTCCTCTGCAGAAATCCTGAAATGCTGGCAGAAGTGGATGAGGCCCTTTTAAAGAGACATGACATACTGTATGTAATGCCATGTCAGAATGATTGGATTTTTATGACTGTTAAATGATTGCTGATGTTGCATTATAACTGTGTAATGTAATCTGTTGCAAACAAATGCCTCATTGTATTTCAATTCAGCCGTCTTGTCAAACACTGCAGTGGCAACACAGGCAGATAATCACACACACATTTGAATTAAATTCAGTCAGAGCTGTTATCAGCAGGTTAAAGGGATATGGCTTGTCTCACTGAGTGAAGTGTGAGGTTAAAGAGAAATGAGAGACTCTCATACTCTAGTATCCATGGCTACCACCCGCATGCAGTTACACACGCTCTAGAACCCCCAGTATACCACACACACACACACACACACACACACACACACACACACACACACACACACACACACACACACACACACACACACACACACACACACACACACCTGGAAATAAAATTACAGGTTTAATTGAATGAGCACATTTGTAGACTTCACGTTTCATGAAAAGGGTATGAGAGATTGTCAGTTAGTCGTGACCCGAGCAGCCTAGTGAAAATGATCAGGCAGGAAGAGCTTGATTAGCGGGTGAGAGAATAGAAGGCTAGGCAGCAGCTTGGTTTAATGAGATCTCTGTTTGTGGCCACAGCTGTTCAGAGCAGAGGCTCTCTCTCTCTATGCTCCCTGACCCATCATTTCACATCCGCACTGGTAATGAGATTGATCCTGCTGGCCCAAAAATGTTGAGAAGAGAGCAAGCAGGTGCCACCACCAATACCACCACCAGCAGACCTTTCCACCGCTGTCACAATCTGCCCTATCACAATCTGCCCGATCACATGGGGTCAATTTCATGCCTTAAGTATTGACTTTGAAATTAAATAATTTGTAATTTTCGAGGAATAGTGAAATAATGGATGTTGAGATCAAAAACCCAAAAATCAAAAGCTAAAAAAAGTTTCATTTTTGCGTCTGTAACTTTTGGTTTTGTACACCAGCTTTAAAAATGATTTGCTTGCAAGTTTTTTAAATGTATCTTTTGATATTCTTTTTGTTTACAATTCTACACATTTTTGCTTTTAAATTTTTTTGTTTTTAATCTCAACATCCATTATTTCATTTTTCAGCTAAAATATTATTTTTACATTTTCAACTGTTAATAACGATTTATTTTATTTTGAATTCAATACCTAAAGCATGAAAGTGACCCCATACTATCACCAGCAGCTTGCCTTTCAAAACCACTGAGAGATTTTCAGGAAGTTGCAAAAGATATTTCCACCACACAAGCTCCCATGCATATCACCTGCAGTAATAGGGCTCCATCCAAGGCACACCACATTATCCTGAGTGTTTGATGGTGAATATGTCTATGAACACTGGAAGGAGCAAGCTCTCTTTTCCATGTTGAACATTGAGCTGTACTGGGGTGTTCATGCTATAGCTAATATAAAACCTCTAGCCAAAAACAAACGATACCAGTTAAGGATGACAAGCTATATGAATGTAAGAATAAGGTAGGACTATGTCTATATTACAACTACAGCCTGTTCAATGCTATATTTCTGCTCAGAATCCATATCGTTCACCTTTTAAACCTTTTGTAGGAGGCTTGACCTCTTAACTTACAAACGATAGGGAGGGAATGCAATTTCAGATGTTTCTCTCTGATCTGAGCTCTCATGATTCGACCTTACTAGGCGGAGACTTGGCGTGAAGAGGATGTACGCATATCACGTTAATTGACCTTAAAGGGCGGGTACATCTTTAAGGTGGGTGAGGCTACTGGTTTGTATGACCAATTATACGCCACTATCTCACGAGGTGTGGGTAGTGTCACGAATTGAGGAGAGGCTCCCAGCCATCCGTGGGAAGGTTTTAGAAGGGGGCAGAGCTCTACCCGGAAGTGTCTCGCGGCTGAGCACTCAGTCATTTGGCCACGGTCGGTTCTGAGGAGAGGGACAGCAACGGCAAAGAAACGCAGGAACAAGTCAGTTGGATAGAGAGAAGGAAAAAAATACAGGAATCCTTTAAACAATGAAACCGACCGAATAAGCCACTACAATCAACTAGTATTGAATTCGTTTTAAACATTTAATTCAATGACATTATTTTTATTTTTTATACAAGCAAGGTTAGCGGCTCGCGAGAGAGAGCTGTGTCATTGAGCAGGCAGGACACGTCAGGAGAGGAGAGAAAAGCTGGTTAGCCATAACTAGCTACTATATGAACGAAAGCCATAAAAGTACCATATCGCTTGTCATAAACTTGATTTTCACAATTTTATCAGACGCATCGAGATTGCCGGTTGACTACAGGACGGATCGAGTCATCGCCTGGATCAAGGGTAACGTTAGCGACCAAAAGGTGAAAAATGAATTTTATTGTCGATGTGTGTGCAACGTCGCTTTAGCCAGATTATTCATACACTACTATAGCTAGCTAGCATCTGTGACTATCGACTTTGTCATATCTGTTTAAGATTTAGCCTGAAACAATCAAACTGTTGGGGGAAGTGCCTATAACAGATTAAGAGTAAATAAGCCATCATCATTTTCTGAAATTAAAGGGTCGATTCCAAGCAACGGGATAGGCTTTGACAGCTGTCAGGCAAGCAAGGTCGCTTGTCTGTCATGATTTCGTTCAAATTTAGCTAGCTAATGTTAGCTGGCTAGCGTCATTTTCCAAATACTGTTGCATATGACTATTGCAACTGGCAAGCTAACTTTAGTATGCTATCGATAAAATGCTAGCTAGTTAATTGGCCTTAGAAATGTCACCACTGCAATCTCCTGTCGACTATCCGACATACACTACATTGCCAAAGTAGTCGATTCGACTATTTCAGCTACACCCCTTGCTGACAGGTACATAAAATCGAGCACCCATCCATGCAATCTCCATAGACAAACATTGGCAGTTTTGTGGCCAGTACTGAAGAGCTCAGTGACTTTAAACGTTGCATCCTCATAGGATGACACCTCGCCTGCTAGAGCGGCATCGCTCAACTGAAGTTGAAACGTCTAGGAGCAACAACGGCTGCGAAGTGGTAGGCCACACAAGCTCACATAACAGGACCGCCAAGTGCTGAAGCACGTAAAAGTAATCTGTCCTCGGTTGCAACACTCGCTACCGAGTTCCAAACTGCCTCTGGAAGCAACGTCAGCACAATAACTGTTCGTTGGGAGCTTCTTCATGAAATGGGTTTCCATGGCTGAGCAGCCGCACACAAGCCTAAGATCACCATGCGCGCAATGCCAAGCGTCGGCTGGAGTGGTGTAAAGCTTTCTGCCATTGGACCCTGAAGCAGTGGAAACACGTTCTCTGGAGTGATGAATCACGCTTCACCATCTGGAGGTCCGACGGACGAATCTGGGTTTGGCGGATGCCAGGAGAACGCTACCTGCCCTAATGCATAGTGCCAACTGTAAAGTTTGGTGGAGGAGAAATAATGCTCTGGGGCTGTTTTTCATGGTTCAGCCTAGGCCCCTTAGTTCCAGTGAAGAGAAATCTTAACTCTACAGTATACGATGACATTCTAGACGATTCTGTCCTTCCAACTTTCTGGCAACAGTTTGCGGAAGGCCCTTTCCTGTTTCAGCATGACAATGCCTCCGTGCACAAAGCGAGGTCCATACAGAAATGGTTTGTCAAGATCGATGTGGAAGAACTAATCGCCCAACATCATCAGTGCCTGACCTCACTAATGCTCTTGTGGCTGAATGGAAGTAAGTCCCCGCAGAAATGTTCCAACATCTAGTGGAAAGCCTTCCCAGAAGAGTGGAGACTGTTATAGCAGCAAAGGGGCGACCAGCTCCATATTAATGCCCAAGATTTTGTAATGAGATATTCGACGAGCATGTAGTGTAGCTTACCAGAAAACGTTAGCTAACTAGGTAGTTAGACTAGTGTAGCATACTCTGTGGCAATGTAAAGATGGTGCTAGCTAACCAACTAGCTAGCATGCAATAAACCATTTAGCTACAACGTACAAGGTGGAACTGATGTGGCATCTGTCACGTTAGCAAGGTTATTATATCGGCAGCTATTCTCGACAGATAGCTTTAACTCATTCCATGAATTTGTGTCCATTAATACCTTAACCATAAGGTGAGAGGAGTTCCTAATGTATCAGTGACCTTAATTCATTAATTAGCTAAGTACAAGGGAGGAGTGTGAACCCGAGGCACTCAGCCCTCTGTGGAATAAAAAATAAATAAATGTTTGCTTTATTTATTTAACCTTTTATTTAACTGAATTAGTTTGCCACATGTGGACTACCAAGATGGTTACTGGCAGAAAAGGGTCTGACGTAGCTAGCTTTCAAAGTCCATTACACTGGTGACTGCCTGATTCTCAATTACAACCATTGAAATAATAACTGGTGTGTTTTGTGTTTGCCCCTCTCTTTAGGACGTAAAGATCACGGGATAGCACATATTGTGTGGGGGAAAGCAAATGGGGGATTACGGGTTTGGAGTCTTAGTGCAAAACAACACTGGCAACAAGTCTGCATTCCCAGTTAGAATTCACCCACATCTGCAACCTCCACATCATCATCAGAATGTGTCTCCAAGCCCTGCTGCTTTCATAAACAATACCACATCTGGTAATGGCAGTAGCAGTGGGTCGCCTTGGCTGTTTTCAGCCACAGCTGCCCACAGCAGCATGCAAGATGAAATTCTTGGGTCTGAAAAGCCCAAAGCCCAGCAACAGGAAATGCAAGAAACGCAAGAAAAGCAGCAACTGTCCCCTGGCCACCAGGAGTCTGTAATCATATCTGAGTTAGAGAAGGCGAGGTCCGAGGAGAACAAGGTGGAGGGCAGCCCCTCAGAGGGTAGCAATGGAAAGGAGAAGATGCGCCTCGAGTCCCCAGTATTGACAGGCTTCGACTACCAAGAGACATCGGGTCTTGGGGCTCCGGTCCAGTCCAGTACCTCCTCGTCCCTGACCGGCTTCAACAACTGGTCAGCGGCTATTTCCCAGACACCCTCCACCATCATCAACGAGGATGTCAGCTTCTTCAACCCAGCTGCCTCTGCTAACAATGGGGCCCTCCTGTTCCAGAATTTCTCCCACCACACCAGCCCAGGCTTTGGGGGAAACTTCTCCCCCCAGATTGGACCCATCTCCCAGCACCATCCCCCACATCCACACTTTCAGCACCCACATAACCAACATCAACAACACCGCAGGTCCCCAGCCAGCCCCCACCCTCCTCCCTTCCCCCATAGGAATGCTGCGTTCAGCCAGTTGCCCCATTTGTCCAATAATCTGAATAAACCCCCGTCACCTTGGGGTAGCTACCAAAGCCCTGCTCCCTCTCCCTCCTCTACCTCCTGGAGTCCCGGCGGGGGCTATGGTGGCTGGGGAGGCTCCCAGGGGCGTGAGTACCGTCGGGGCCTCAACGGAGGCATGACCCCCCTGAACTCAATCTCCCCACTGAAGAAAACCTTCCCCAACAACCACGTGCCGTCGCAGAAGTACTCCCGCACCAGCCCTGGGTTCAACCCCAAATCCTGGATGGACGAGAGTGTGAGCAGGAGTGACAACATCTTCCCCTTCCAGGTCAGTCAATAATTCCCACTGGTTTTATACAGTGTCTTCTAACTGTGTAATGATATTAGAGCCATTCAGAGAGACGAAATAGAATTGTGTGTACCCAAAGACTTTACTCTGCGTTACGTGATGAATTTGTCGCGCTATTAGATGTTGGTCCTAATGCTTTAATTGCCAGAGGCCTCTTAGGACTAGCGTTGCTGTACCACTGCAGTGATGTGTGCCACGTATATGACATACAGAAGCTATGACAGCCTAGAAAATATCAGATCATTTTCTTCATCCAGTGAACACACTGTAGCGAAATGGATGGAACATCAATTACCTATCTTTCTGTGAAAGTGATTTTTAGGATTACAGGGCTATTAATAACCTGAGACTACCGGTCTACACATCCTTTATAATGCCACCTCATTTATAATGCAATTTGAAATTTGATTAATAGCACACAATGAAGATGACTTGGATAACGGTATTATGCGTTGTAAAACTCTGATAGGATTGATGAAAAGGGCATGGAGATTATTTTATTGATCAAGCACAGGGGTGACTGCGTCTGGAGGGGGGGTAGAGGTGGGTGCAGGGGTTGGGCTAGTATACGTGCTGGAAGGCTTGATTTGAAGGCTCTGTGGATACCCCCCCCCCCCAGAAGTGCTGACGCCATGATGCCATATCGACCATGTTAGATATAGCCTGACTGCTATGTTACTGTAGCACACGACAGTGCTGTGCTCTTGTTGGTTCAGCTAGCCTGTGTTGCTCAGGCTAGCTGGTTTGTGGCACTCTGACCTCTAAATGCATTGGGGGTGGAGGGTATGATTGAAGGTTAGCTTCCTGATGCAGGCTGTAATAACTGAAACACATTGTTTTTTTAATAATTAAGAAACATTTTCTAGTCTACTTCAACGGGGGATGCTGAATATTCTCGCATAATGGATAAAGTTGGCCTGACAGGCAGCTCGAGATGTAGAAGAGTGTTCCATAGAGACTGTCGGAATGAAATTGTGCTCTTTAAATCCATTGGAAATGAATCCTCTGCAACGGTCTCTATATCGAAGGTTTGAGTAGTGAAAGGCTACTACAGTGTGACTGAACTGAGGTATCTGCCGTGGATCAAAATCCAATTGTAGGTTAGGCGTAGCTGTTCGGAACTGCTGTGGAATTATTACACAGATATTACATTGTTATTGTATAATCCTGCTTAGTCACGCTAGGATAAATCACATGGGTATTCTATTTTTGTTCTATAAAAAAAATCTGTTCTAAGTAACCTAATGATTACTTTTATTATATAGGCTGATTTACATTACTACAGTACCAGTCAAAGGTTTGGACACAACTACTCATTCCAGGGTTTTTTCCTTTATTTTTACTATTTTCTACATTGTAGAATAATAGTGAAGACATCACTACTATGAAATAACACATGGAATCATGTAGTAACCAAAAAAGTGTTCAACAAATCAAAATATATTTCATATTTGTGATTCTTCAAAGTAGCCACCCTTTGCCTTGATGACAACTTTGCACACTCTTGGCATTCTCTCAACCAGCTTCATGAGGTAGTCACCTGGAATGCATTTCAATTAACAGGTGTGCCTTGTTAATTTGTAGAATTTGTCTCCAACGCATTAAGGAAATAATCAGTTGTGTTGTGCAAGGTAGGGGTGGTATAAAGACCAAGTCCATTTTATGGCAAGGACCGCACAAATAAGGAAAGAGAAATGACAGTCCATCATTACTTTAAGACATGAAGGTCAGTCAATATAGAACATTTCAAGAACTTTGAAAGTTTCTTCAAGTGCAGTCACAAAAACCATCAAGCGTTATGATGAAACTGGCTCTCATGAGGACCGCCACAGGACAGGAAGACCCAGAGTTCATTAGTTAACTGCACCTCAGATTGCAGCCCAAATAAATGTTTCACGAAGTTCAAGTAACAGACACATCTCAACATCAACTGTTCAGAAGAGACTGCGTGAATCAGGCCTTCATGGTCGGATTGCTACAAAGAAACCACTACTAAAGGACACCAATAAGAAAAAGAGACTTGCTTGGGTCAAGAAACACGAGCAATGGATATTAGACCGGTGGAAATCTGATGGTGTGGGGGTGCTTTGCTGGTGACACTCAGTGATTTGTTTAGAATTCAAGGCACACTTAACCAGCTTGACTACCACAGCATCCCATCTGGTTTGCGCTTAGTGGGACTATTATTTGTTTTTCAACAGGACAATGACCCAAAACACACCTCCAGGCTGTGTAACACGGAACCCAAACCGGCTGCGCGCGTGCGCCATCGTGCATAAATGTATTTTGTCCCCCCACACCAAACTTTTATTATATAGGCTGATTACTTTTATTATAAACACATCTCTCCTCACGACACACAGGTTAAAATATCAAAACAAACTCTGAACCAATTACGTTAATTTGTGGACAGAAAAGCATTAAACAAGTATGGCAATTTAGCTAGGTAGCTTGCACATGCTAGCTAATTTGTCCTATTTAGCTAGCTTGCTGTTGCTAGCTAATTTGTCCTGGGATATAAACATTGAGTTGTTATTTTACCTGAAATGCAGAAGGTCCTCTACTTCGACAATTAATCCACACATAAAATGGTCAACCGAATCATTTCTAGTCATCTCTCCTCCTTCCAGACTTTTTCATCTTTGAAGTTATATGTTGATTGGCATCTAAACTTTCATAGTATTACAACGACGACCGGCAAAACAGTTCGTCTTTCAATCACCCACGTGGGTATAACCAATGAGGAGATGGCACGTGGATACCTGCTTCTATAAACCAATGAGGAGATGGGAGAGGCAGGACTTGCACCGTGATCTGCGTCAGAAATAGGAATGACTTTTATTTTAGCCCTTGGCAACGCAGACGCTTGTTGGCGCGAGCAGTGTGGATGCAATAATTGAATAACATGGATTTCTAAATTTATTTTGCAACGCTCGCGCATGCGACGTGTCTGGTCATCATGTAAGGGCTATTAGACCAAGAAGAGTGATGGAGTGCTGCATCAGATGACCTGGCCCCCACAATCACCCGACCACAACACAATTGAGATGGTTTGGGATGAGTTGGACAGCAGAGTGAAGGAAAAGCAGCCAACAAGTGCTCCGCATATGTGGGAACTCCTTCAAGACTGTTGGAAAAGCATTCCTCATGAAGCTGGTTGAGAGAATGCCAAGAGTGCAAAGCTGTCATCAAAGGAAAGGGTAGCAACTTTGAAGAATCTCAAATATAAAATATATTTTGATTTGTTTAACACTTTTTGGTTACTACATGACTTCATATGTGTTATTTCATAGTTTTGATAGAAAATTGTAAAAATACAGAAAAATCCTTGAACGAGTAGGTGTGTCCAATCTTTTGACTGTTACCGTACATAATAAATAGGTTCCCTGTCTCTGTCCCTGAACAAGCAATGTTTTCAGCTTAACTTGGACAGTGATAGTGAACACCAGCCCATTGATTGCGTGACTTTCTCTTGTGACTGCCAGGCATGTCCAAATGGTTCTACATAGTTTCCATCTCATCACGGAGAGAACAGGTGGGCTGGTTGGTGGTGTCCCTTTTGGAGTAATTCTTCTCCATATCCATTCCTAACCGTATTACTGTTTTTAAGGGTATAATGCTTTTAGGCCAGGGGTCGGCAACAGGAGACACCCCCACCCCCCCAAAAAATGTTTTAGGATTTTGTTTTTTGGTGAAACAAGACTTCAACATTTAACAGGAATTCAGTAAAAAATAAATTGACTGTAGGAAATCTGTTCCCAAGGATTCCCATGAATACATTTTTATTTATTTAATCAAGGTATAAAAAAATGGCCCCCCGACCATCTGGTTTGACAAAATGTCCCGCAGCTGAATCTAGGTGCCTACCCCTGCTGTAGGCTATTTTGCCTCTCGTTATTTAGCATAGCCTACATCCATCAAGCTTGCACAACATTTACATTGCTCAAGTAACATTGTGTAGAAATACCTTACTGTCTACAATACTTCGGCTTCATACTGTAGCAGCACCTTTTCATAGAAATCTGGGTTATGTAAATCAACAGTGGATTCCTGTTTAACTTATTTAAATGAGCTTTCACTGACTGTTTAGGTGTCCGCCTTCGGGAGTTAACACATTTAAAGTGATGTGATACTGAGCTCTTAGTTTAATGGTGCTGGAAGTTTCCATAGGCTTGCTGTGTCTCAGCCAAGAATATCTCATGTTCGGTGGGAAAGTAGAGGCTGTCTGATGGGGGGGACTAGAGCACTCGCTCCATGCAAGCCGACACAGGTGAGATGTTGATGATTAACCTGTGTCTCAGGGAGAAAAGGAGAAGGGAGATGCTGCTCCCACTTGGGAGAACAAAAAACGGTTTATGAGACAATGGCGCTAAAAACAAAAGTGTTGCGTAGAACACGGACGGAATTTTGGAATCCAGGCATTAAAATGGAATTCAACAATATTCAGAAATGTATTGAACTTAGTAGGAAATCCACAAAATGTATTGAATTTATTAGAAAATTCATTAATTTGCCCAAGTTAATCATAAGACTTGAACAAAATGCATCAGCGATTCTTATTTTCCTGCAACTTTCTGAAACTAAACAGGAATGTTCTTCTCTGTGTGTGTGTGTGTGTGTGTGTGCGCGCGCGGGATATCTACACTTTGTGTGGCCATTAGCGATGATGCTAATGATAACGTTTCCCAAAAAGGTTCTCAATTAAATGCTAACTACAAAGTTTTTTTTAGGCATACCAGACATAATATCATGATTGTTTGCATCAATCCAGTGGGCATTTGTTTTGCGAACTCTGCAATTACATGAGCGCAACAGAAACTTGGCTAACCAAACAACGGCATTAAAGGGTAACTACACCCCAAAAATCTTAATTTCTTCTATTTTTCCCAGACTTCAAGTGGTCTGATGCGGTTTAAGCATTTTGTGGACTTATAACATCCAATGTTGTTTTTTTTGTTTTTTTCAGAGCGATAAATAAATAAATGAATAAATGGGAAAAACAAAACGGAGATAACAAACAGGCAAAAAGAAGACAGATTTTCTCGGGTCATAAAGAAAGACCCTTTATTTAGATGTGATGTTCATCCTGTGATGTTCATCCTGTGATGGCCTTGGGCTGTGCTGCTGCTGATCACAGAGCAGGACTGGGAGACCTAAAAAAAAAAAAAAATATTTAGCCTTTTTTTTTAACTAGGCAAGTTTGGTTAAGAACAAATTCTTATTTACAATGATGGCCTACCGGGGTTAACTGCCTTGTTCAGGGGCAAAACGACAGATTTTTACCATGTCAGCTCGGGGATTCGATCCAGCAACCTTTCGGTTATTGGCCCAACGCTCTAACCACTAGGCTACCTGCCACCCCAACGCTCTAACCACTAGGCTACCTGCCACCCCTACGCTCTAACCACTAGGCTACCTGCCACCCCTACGCTCTAACCACTAGGCTACCTGCCACCCCTACGCTCTAACCACTAGGCTACCTGCCACCCCTACGATCTAACCACTAGGCTACCTGCCACCCCTACGATCTAACCACTAGGCTACCTGCCACCCCTACGATCTAACCACTAGGCTACCTGCCACCCCTACGATCTAACCACTAGGCTACCTGCCACCCCTACGATCTAACCACTAGGCTACCTGCCACCCCTACGATCTAACCACTAGGCTACCTGCCACCCCTACGATCTAACCACTAGGCTACCTGCCACCCCTACGCTCTAACCACTAGGCTACCTACCTCCCCTACGCTCTAACCACTAGGCTACCTGCTGCCCCAAATGAACAAGGAGGCTGTTTGTTTTTCAGGCTAGGTCTCCTCTCTGTTTGTTTCTGTATTAGAGCAGCTTTTGTCACTGGTTGCAGGTGCCGTTGGCAAACAGTCATATGTTTCCTACAGTAGGTCCAGTGTCATCTCTCAGGGATTAGTGACTATGCCTCCCAGAGAGGGATGTTATCATAATATAAAACATGGCCAGGCCCCTGGTCCCGACTATAGGCTTACTGCCTTTGGGTACGGTATTAGAGCTGTGTTCTTAGGCCAAGCTCTCTGCACTGAGGCAGGGCCGGTCTTTCACTTTCTAAACCCCGGGCATCCTCTTAGCTCTGTGTAAGCTGCTCTACAGACTTCCGTGACTGGGAGGGACAGGGCCTACTGCTCGGTAACATGCCTGTGGATCTGGGGTTGGGCAGGCACCCAAAGGGCCACATTTAGCAATCTAATGTATGTGGGAAATTGTTAGAGGTAGCTTACGGCTGTGATTTTTCTGGTTAACCTTTTTTAGACGAAGGACATATGTTTGCTTGCATTTATAACTGCTTCAAATCACAGTTGTTCATTAGGGCTGGGTGATATATCAAATTAATTCAAATGTATGTTTTAGCACAGTATTACCGAAACGGTTTCAATTCACTATTTGTATTTGAGGTTTGTTCCAACAGAATCAGTCATATGGACACACAGACATTGAGACATTATTTTACTGTAATAGAGGAGTAGTTAACCTTTCTAATGAAAACCTTTTTATGTATCAACTCCTCAAATTTCACACAGAGCAGGCACTACTAAAATGGGGAGTATCAATTAAAATTGATTCTGGAAAATAAATTCTCAGTTTTTCACTAGCAGCATTTTAGCCAAAAACTGTTATACTAGCTGTCTAGTCTGTGTTTTAGAAATGTGCAATTAGCATCAAAGATGGGTGCGTTCGTAAATTCACTCTGGCCATCTACTCCAATTTCAGAGGACTCTCATTTGTGTGCTAGAGTGCAGAATAACTGATGAATTTACAAACGCTCAACACCTGTTGTATATGGCTGGTGTTGGTAAGCGTCGGCAAAATTTAAATTGTTGCCAGCAGCCCAGTTAGTCACCAACGCTCTGGATAACATGAAAACAGCCTAACCACCTCTGCTAGGGCAAGTAAAATGGTCAGAGGGAAATGTTCTAATTTGTGTCGAAGTAGCTAGAAAGCTAGCAAACCTTAGCCAATTAGCTTGGGACTGCCGTTGTGAGGTCAGAACGCTCGGATCAACCCTACTCCCAGGTCACAGCGTCCAGTGTGCGCTCAGAACGCTCCGAGAGCGAAGTGCTCTGAATTTACGAATGGACAATCTGACAACGCTCTGAATTGGCAAACGCCCAGAGCGCACTCTGGGACTTGAATTTACGAACACACTCTAAATAAGGAATTGCGAACTCGTTCTCATTCGGAGAAATAAGGTAGGCCACTCGATTTCAACTGAACAAAGTGGACAGGCTAGCATGCTGTTCAAACGTATGGACAGAAGGGTGTGTTCATAACAATGCTTCTACCTTGTTAGCTAGGAAATAGGTCCAAGTTGGCTGAACTTGAATTATAAAGATTAGCTGGCTACTCACTAGCAAGTGGGCTTGTGCTTGTGAGATTGTTTTCTATAATCAAATCAAAATGTATTAGTCACATGCGCCGAATACAACAACCTTACAGTGAAATGCTTACTTACGAGCCGCTAACCAACAATGCAGTTAAAAAATATATATGGATAAGATATAAAAGTAACAAGTAATTAAAGAACAGCAGTGAAATAACAATAGCGAGACTATATACAGGGGGCACCGGTACAGAGTCAATGTGCGGGGGCACTGGCTAGTTGAGGTAATATGTACATGTAGGTAGAGTTATTAAAGTGACTGCATAGATGATAACAACAGAGTAGCAGCGGTGTAAAAGAGGGAGGGAGGGGGGGCGGCAGCAGTGGAAATAGTCTGGGTAGCCATTTGATTAGGTGTTCAGGAGTCTTATGGCTTGGGGGTAGAAGCTGTTTAGAAGCCTCTTGGACCTAGACTTGGCGCTCCGGTACCGCTTGCCGTGTGGTAGCAGAGAGAACAGTCTATGACTAGGGTGGTTGCAGTCTTTGACAATTTTTAGGGCCTTCCTCTGACACTGCCTGGTATAGTGGTCCTGGATGGCAGGAAGCTTGGCCCCAGTGATGTACTGGGCCATTCGTTCTACCCTCTGCAGTGCCTTGCGGTCGGAGGCCAAGCAGTTGCCATACCAGGCAGTGATACAACCAGTCAGGATGCTCTCGATGGTGCGGTTTGGGGCATGTAAAACGTCTGCCTTCTGCTCCGGTGCCATTTTTCATTTTAAGAATGCTTTGGGATTTTGGTAATAAGGCCCTTTATCTATTTCTCAAGAGTCTGATGAACTAGTGGAAACCACTTATCTCTGTGTCCAGTATGGAGGAAGTTGGAGGTAGTTTTGCGAGCCAATGCTAACTAGCATAAGCACAATGACTGAAGTCTATGGGTATCTGCTAGCATGCTTTTTGCTTGCGAAACTACATCTAACTTCCTTCATAGTGGACGCAGAGTCAAAAATGGTATCCACTAGTTCATCTGACTCTGGGGAAGTAGATAAAGGGCATTATTGCCAAAATCCCGGAGTATCCCTTTAAAACCATGAAAGTATCCCTTTAAAACCATGAAAGTATCCTATGACGTCTGTTAGTTCATGATACGGCAGGATGTCTTATCAAAACAGAACATTTCGACCCCAAAGGTCTCATGTTCACATCACTGTGTGTATCAGTTGACGGTGTACTAATGGGAAGATGTTTTGGGATGTGTAGACTGACTGTTTGACAGACTAATGTGCTGAGGTTAGTGAATGAATGAGGCTTGTTACTATAACCATAGAACAAAAGACTACATCAGACAGGGCTCTACGCTGACCTTTTTTACAAGGAGCACATGTGCTCCTAAGTTGAGAGATTGAGGCACACAGAAAGAAGGAGCACAATGAAAAATATTTGAGATATTAAAGCTAGAATCCTTCAATTTTCTAGACGCACTGGTGCTCTTAAATATAAATTCTGGGTTGCACAGCAAAAGATTTGGGTGCATATGCAAGTAAAATGGTCGCACTGTAGAGCCCTGTCAGATGTAGTCTTTTGTTCTATGGTTATAGTAACAAGCCTCATTCATTTATTCTCATTTAGCCCCCCATTTACAGCCAGCACACTTTCCCAGCTATTAAAATTTAGAGGGCATTAGCCAATTAGTCACGATCCTGATGGCGGTAAATGCCCCTTGAATAATGAAAGAATTGACCATCAGTGACAAGTGCACGACCGTGTTCTTATGTTCTCTAACCTTCTATCCTTGAAGGGAGTTATGAAACAGGACGCGTACTGTGTGTTTTAACGAGCGGGAGATGGGGGGGGGGGGAGAAACGTGTCAGAAGTGTCACAGGCATTTTAACTCCCAGTCTCTGATTAGGATCTGTTGCTGTTTTTAATTACTTTATCACCAAAGTAGATCTGGCTCCCCTGGGGAACCAGTCTGCACCCCCCTGCTACCCCTCCCTCACTAACCATGCTCTGGGACTGGCTTCATGGGCTTGTGGGTGTTTTAATGTGGAAGGCTTTGTAATGCCATGACCAGCAACACAAAAATCAAGCTGGGCCCCCTTCCCAAGCTTCCTCCCCCCTTCCCTTTCCATTATTTTAGCCGTGATATTGTAGATTAATGTTGTGGCAGAAACGTTTCATCAAGGCCTGTTTTAGCTGTGTTCTTCACGTTGGATACTTTGGCCTTAGCTTCTAGCTATACTCCCAAACACAGGCTCTCTGCCTGGAGCGAGTTGAAATACAAAATACTCCGGTTTGGTCTTTCCGACTGTTTCTCGCTATTCTTTTGTCTCTTTATCAGGGAATTATTTCATTACATTCCTATGTGCCACTCGCCTATTATTTAGCCTAAGCTTGAATTTAAAAAATTGTTCCTTTAAAGATTATTGTTGAGCTTGGTAAGGAAAAGTCTTATTTGACCCGCCCACCTATGTGTGTGTACTTTGGAGGTGAACCAAACTTCTCATGTGAGGCTGTGAGAAGGAAAGAGTTGAACTGAGGGACAGGCAGGCTCAACTGGCTATTGCCTTGCTCTTAAGGGCTATGTGTCTGTGTGCCTACGTACGTAGCCTAGTCCTGTAGAACCCATCTGCCACCATGACGACGCACAAGTATGGCTGCTGTTGCTATGCATCTGAATGGATTGGCAACCGCAGCGATTAAAGGGATATTGCGAGATTATGGCAATTGTGCTGTTCTACTTACCCAGAGTCAAATTTACTCATGGATACCATTTTTATGTCTCTACGTGCAGTTTGAAGGAAGTTAGAGGTAGTTCCGTGAGCCAATGCTAACTAGCGTTAGCGCAATGACTGGAAGTCTACAGGTACAGTAGCATACGCTAGAATCTGACTCTGGCTAAGTAGAACAACAGCACAATTGTCATAATCTCGCAGTATCCCTTTAATCACTACGGTTGCCAATCCTTTCAGATGAATAACTACTGCAACAGCAGCCATACTTGTGCGTCGTCATGATGCCAAATGGCATCTCATTACCTAGTACCTCACTAGGACCCTTCCTGTTTCGCATCTTAGGATAGGGATAGGGTTCTTTTTTTTGTTGAGTATTTATTTTGTAATGAATTAAGAGTGTTTTTGTGTTAATCTCCTATTTGACTTCAAGTAGTTCATCTCTCAGTGGATTGTAGAAAATACATTCTAGGTTACTGCAGCCCCAGCCTGCTGGTGATTTGTGTGGTTGTCACTCCTAAGGTCATGGTTGTTAATTTCGTTAGTTTACTGCTCCATGGCCACCATTTTAACGCTTGTTTCCATTCCCATTGCTTAGCATTAGGGCTGGTTGACATGGCCACAATATCGTATCACAGTATTTTTCACATTTTTGACTGTTTTATGTTTTTGAATAGTACAAGTTAAATGCTTTATGAGTAGTGCGTGACCCTACATATATTCTAAGTGATTTCAATGGGTCTCTCTCCATTCTGATTGTTTTATACTGGTTAATTAACCTTCAACCCAAAATAATTGTCTGCATTTTCATCAATCTCATTTGTGATCATTTCCTCACTGCCACGTAGAGCTGCACGATATGGGCAAAAAAATCAAGGCCTTATTTTTAACCAAATGTTGCAATTGCGATTTGACTTGAGATTTATTCTGATTCTATAGTTAGATGATAATAGTGGGTACTTTGTTTTGATATGACAACGAATGAACATGCCAGGGAGAAGTTATTGCGGCAGGGTAGGAACCAAAGTGTTGGTGAGTGTTTCCTAGGGGACCTTATAATCTTTGGCTACATTAAATATGTAGCTAACATATGCTTTGCCTATTCCTCTTAGGCCTATACCATCACTGGTATCAGGCTGTGTAGTTAGCTGCGTTTTCTATGACTCGGTACGTTTATGAGCTAGCTAGGTAGCCAGCTAACTAGCAATTAGCATTATTGGCTAACATGACTTAGCCACAACTTGCTAAGAAAATACAAATTACATGTTTGCAAATGTAAGAAACACAAGCTAATAGTGTAGTTATAGAACACTTGTGGATTATATTAAGAAGCAAAGTTAAAACAGCATGATAGTCATTTACAATTGGCTCATTCATCCCCCTCCTCTCCCCTGTAACTATTCCCCAGGTCGTTGCTGCAAATGAGAACGTGTTCTCAGTCAACTTACCTGGTAAAATAACGGTAAAATAAAATAAATAAAAAATCAATGTTGTTGTATGTGCTGCATTGACCATGCAGACTGAACGCAAGTGTCTTGTGCTCGAGCATCAACAACATACGCTCTGTGAGTAAACAGGGGCCGGGGCTAGCAGAGTAAACTATAAAAATGGACGTTACGCACAGCTTATCACATTTAACAAAACAAACATTCAAATATCGTTATATAAGGTATAGTAAAACCCCAAACCGGTCTGTGCATCAATACTGGTATATCGTAAAATACGGTATACCGCCATTGGGTTGCAAACAGCTAGTTGGTATTTTCTTAGCAAGATAAGCTAAATCATGTTAGCCACTAATGCTAATCGCTAGTTAGCTGGCTAGCTAAAAGTACTGAGTCAGAGCAAACGTAGCTAGCTAATACAGCCTGATACCAGTACTGTGGAGGCTTAAATCAGCATGTTTGTGCAACGGTATCTTCTAAATCAAAGAGGAATAGGCAAAGCATGAATATGTTGGCTATATGAGTAAAGATTTAATGTAGCCAAAGATTATAGGGTCCCCTAGGAAACACTGAACATCACTTTGGTTCTTATCCTGTCACAATAACTCGTCCATGGCATTTTCATTCGTTGTCATTGTCAAACACTGTATTCAATGTGCCCACTATTATTTATATTCTAACTATATAATTATAATAAACATTCTATTTCCATGATTCCAAAAGTTCACCCAAGTGTTTTGATCTAAATCTCAATTGCAGCATTTGGTTAAAAATAAGGCCTAGTATTTTTGCCCATGTCGTTGCAGTGTGGAAATGATCTCAAATGGGTGCAGGAAATTATTTTAGGTTGAAGTTGAATTGAACAGTATAAAACAATTCAGAATGGAGAAAGAGCCATTGAAATAATTTATAATATACGTGTTGCCATCCTAGGATCACTCACTACTCATAAAGCAAATTTAGAACTTTAATTAATCAAAAACATAAAATGCCGTCAAATACCGCCGTACCATCAGGAATTTGAAAAATACCATGATATGATATCGCCCAGCCCTACTTAGCAGGATAGTTTATTTGACCTGGAGCAGTTTTTCTTCATTTCCTGGAGGTAGATTGCTAATGGCGCCAGAGGAGATGGCTGCCGTTTTACGGTCTCCTAACCAATTGTGCTATTATGTGTTTTTTTCCTGCGATATTTGTAAATTATTTTGTACATAATGTTTCTGCAACCGTATCCTACGGCAGAAAAGAGCTTCTGGATATCAGGACAGCGATCACTCACCTCGGATTAGACTAAGTATTTTCAACAACAAGCAGGACTCACAAGATATTCTCCAAACACCCCACAGGGCAGACATCCCAATTATTCGCAAAAGGAAGCGACGTAGAGGACGAAGAGCCGGATGCCTCGTCCGGACCCGCAGAAGAAGGCGTGTAGGAAAGCTGCCGTTACCGTCAATATTACTCGCCAACGTGCAATCATTGGACAATAAACTAGACGAGGTACGATCACGAATATCCTACCAACGGAACATCAAAAACTGTAATATCCTATGTTTCACGGAATCGTGGCTGAATGACGACATGAATATTCAGCTAGCGGGATACACGCTGCACCGGCAGGATAGAACGGCACACTCCGGTAAGACGAGGGGGGGCGGTCTGTGCATATTTGTAACCAACAGCTGGTGAATGAAATCTAAGGAAGTCTCTAGATTTTGCTCGCCTGAAGTAGAGTATATTGTGATAAATTGCAGGCCACACTACTTGCCTAGAGAGTTCTCAGCTATACTTTTTGTGGCTGTTTATTTACCACCACAAACAGATATGGGCACTAAGACCGCACTCAGTCAGCTGTATAAGGAAATAAGCAAACAGGAAACCGCTCACCCAGAGGCGGCGCTCCTAGTGGCCGGAGATTTTAATGCAGGGAAACTTAAATCAGTTCTACCAAATTTCTACCAAATCTACCATCAACATGTTAAATGTGCAACCAGAGGGAAAAAAATTCTAGATCACCTGTACTCCACACACAGAGACGCGTACAAAGCTCTCCCTCGCCCTCCATTTGGTAAATCCGACCACAACTCTATCCTCCTGATTCCTGCTTACAAGCAAAAATTAAAGCAGGAAGCACCAGTGACTCGGTCTATAAAAAAGTGGTCAGATGAAGCAGATGCTAAACTACAGGACTGTTTTGCTATCACAGACTGGAACATGTTCCGGGATTCTTCCGATGACATTGAGGAGTACACCACATCAGTCACTGGCTTTATCAATAAGTGCATCAAGGACGTCGTCCCCACAGTGACTGTACGTACATACCCCAACCAGAAGCCATGGATTACAGGCAACATTCGCACTGAGCTAAAGGGTAGAGCTGCCGCTTTCAAGATGCGGGACTCTAACCCGAAGCTTACAATGAATCCCGCTATGCCCTGCGACGAACCATCAAACAGGAAAAGCGTCAATACAGGGCTAAGATTGAATCCTACTACACCGGCTCCGACGCTCGTCGGATGTGGCAGGGCTTGCAAACTATTACAGACTACAAAGGGAAGCACAGTCGCGAGCTGCCCAGTGACACGAGCCTACCAGACAAGCTAAATCCCTTCTATGCTCACTTCGAGGCAAGCAACACTGAGGCATGCATGAGAGCATCAGCTGTTCCGGATGACTGTGTGATCATGCTCTCCGTAGCCGACGTGAGTAAGACCTTTAACTTCTTATGGCTGGGATCCCGTTAACGGGATCGATATGACAACAGCCAGTGAAAGTGCAGGGCGCCAAATTCAAAACAACAGAAATCTCATAATTAAAATTCCTCAGACATACAAGTATTTTACACCATTTTAAAGATAAACTTGTTGTTAATCCCACCACAGTGTCCGATTTCAAAAAGGCTTTACGACGAAAGCACAACATATCATTATGTTAGGTCAGCACCTGTTCACAGAAAAACACAGCTATCTTCCAGCCAAAGAGAGGAGTCACAAAAAGCATAGAGATAAAATGAATCACTAACCTTTGATGATTTTCATCAGATGACACTCATAGGACTTCATGTTACACAATACATGTATGTTTTGTTCGATAAAGTTCATATTTATATCCAAAAATCTCAGTTTACATTGGCGCGTTATGTTCAGAAATGTTTTGTCTCCAAAACATCCGGTGATTTTGCAGAGAGCCACATCAATTTACAGAAATACTCATAATAAACATTGATAAAAGATACAAGTATTACACATGGAACTTTAGATAAACCTCTCCTTAATGCAACCGCTGTGTCAGATTAAAAAAAAACTTTACGGAAAAAGCACACCATGCTATAATCTGAGTACAGCGCTCAGAGCCCAAAACAACCATAAAGATATCCGCCATGTTGTGGAGTCAACAGATGTCAGAATAGCATTATAAATATTCACTTACCTTTGATGATCTTCATCAGAATGCACTCCCAGGAATCCCAGTTCCACAATAAATGTTTGATTTGTTCCATAAAGTCCATTTATGTCCAAATACCTCGTTTTTGTTTGCGCGTTCAGTACACTATCCAAACTCAAGACGCGCGGGCAGGTCCAGTCAAAAGTTCAGACGAAACTGATTGGTTGGATTTTTTCTCAGGTTTTTGCCTCCCATATGAGTTCTGTTATACTCACAGACATCATTCAAACAGTTTTAGAAACTTCAGAGTGTTTTCTATCCAAATCTACTAATAATATGCATATATTAGCAACTGGGCATGAGTAGCAGGCAGTTTATTCTGGGCACCTTATTCATCCAAGCTACTCAATACTGCCCCCAGCCATAAGAAGTGAAACAGGTCAACATACACAAGGCTGCGGGGCCAGACGGATTACCAGGACGTGTGCATGTGCTGACCAACTGGCAGGTGTCTTCACTGACATTTTCAACTTCTCCCTGGTCGAGTCTGTAATACCAACATGTTTCAAGCAGACCACCATAGTCCCTGTGCCCAAGAACACAAAGGCAACCTGCCTAAATGACTAGAGACCCGTAGCACTCACGTCCGTAGCCATGAAGTGCTTTGAAAGGCTGGTAATGGCTCACATCAACACCATTATCCCAGAAACCCTAGACCCACTCCAATTTGCATACCGCCCAAACAGATCCACAGATGATGCAATCTCTATTGCACTCCACACTGCCCTTTCCCACCTGGACAAAAGGAACACCTATGTGAGAATGCTATTCATTGACTACAGCTCAGCGTTCAACACCATAGTACCCTCAAAGCTCATCACTAAGCTAAGGAACCTGGGACTAAACACCTCCCTCTGCAACTGGATCCTGGACTTCCTGACGGGCCGCCCCCAGGTGGTGAGGGTAGGTAGCAACATCTGCCACGCTGGGGCGGCAGGGTAGCCTAGTGGTTAGAGCGTTGGACTAGTAACCGAAAGGTTGCAAGTTTGAATCCCCGAGCTGACATGGTACAAATCTGTCGTTCTGCCCCTGAACAAGGCAGTTAACCCACTGTTCCTAGGCCGTCATTGAAAATATGAATTTGTTCTTAACTGACTTGCCTAGTTAAATAAAGGTAAAATAAAAATAATAATAAATCCTCAGCACTGGAGCTCCCCAGGGGTGCGTGCTCAGTCCCCCCCTGTACTCCCTGTTCACCCACGACTGCATGGCCAGGCACGACCATCATTAAGTTTGCAGACAACACAACAGTGGTAGGCCTGATCACCGACAACGACGAGACAGCCTATAGGGAGGAGGTCAGAGACCTGGCCGGGTGGTGCCAGAATAACAACTTATCCCTCAACGTAACCAAGACTAAGGAGATGATTGTGGACTACAGGAAAAGGAGGACTGAGCACGCCCCCATTCTCATCGATGGGGCTGTAGTGGAGCCGGTTGAGAGCTTCAAGTTCCTTGATGTCCACATCACCAACAAACTAGAATGGTCCAAACACACCAAGACAGTCGTGAAGAGGGCACGACGAAGCCTATTCCCACTCAGGAAACTAAAAAGATTTAGAACCTCCTCAAAAGGTTCTACAGCTGCAACATCGAGAGCATCCTGACTGGTTGCATCACTGCCTAGTACGGCAATTGCTCGGCCTCCGACCACAAGCACTACAGAGGGTAGTGCGTACGGCCCAGTACATCACTGGGGCTAAGCTGCCTGCCATCCAGGACCTCTACACCAGGCGGTGTCAGAGGAAGGCCCTAAAAATTGTCAAAGACTACCAGCTACCCCAGTCATAGACTGTTCTCTCTATTACTGCATGACAAGCGGTACCGGAGTGCCAAGTCTAGGACAAAAAGGCTTCTCAACAGTTTTTACCCCCAGCCATAAGACTCCTGAACAGGTAACCAAATGGTTACCCGGACTATTTGCACCCGCACTATTGGTTAGAGCTTGTAAGTAAGCATCTTACTGTAAGGTCTACTCTGTTGTATTCGGCACACAGGACAAATACACTTTGATTTGATAGGATGTATGATGCAACCACATGAGACTTCACACTAATATGTTTTTGGATTTGTCAAACTTGGACTCTGGCCTAGTTGAAGTGCTTCTCTTGTCCTTTGACAGGCAGCCAGATCTGTCCTGGGCTGAAAGATACTGTCAATGGGGAATTATTTCCCGGTCTTGTCTGTCCTGGGCTGAAAGATGCTGTCAATGGTGAATTATTTCCCGGTCTTGTCTGGCCTTGGCTGAAAGATGCTGTCAATGGTGAATTATTTCCAGGTCTTGTCTGGCCTTGGCTGAAAGATGCTGTCAATGGTGAATTATTTCCAGGTCTTGTCTGGCCTGGGCTGAAAGATGCTGTCAATGGTGAATTATTTCCAGGTCTTGTGCAACAAGCCTCTCATTATTACCAAGTAGGACTTGTATTGTGTGTTGGCTGGCCTCTGGTATGCCATTCTGTGGAGGGTTTCAACTAGGTATGTGACATGGAAACATTTTCTTAACATTTTATACTGCCTTTTTTCTGTTAAAACTATATAAGTATTTCAGAATCTAGACATACTCCTTATAGTAACATATGAAGTATGACACCAAGATGATGTCTGTATCATGTACGGTTCATAGATCATAAGGTCTTACAGGAGGCATGTGTAGGTCTAAAATGGCCACTTTCATCATGATTTTCTCAAACATGGTTTGTGATACAAGTTAGAGCCTGACAGATACAGGATTTTTGGGTCCGATACCGATTTTTTTTTTTTTTTTTTGTATGTTTATTATTATTATTTTTTAATGGGGGCAAATTACTGATATACGGTGCATTTGGAAAGTATTCAGACCCCTTGACCTTTTCCACATTTTGTTACAATACAGCCTTATTCTAAAATGGATAAAACATTTTTATTTTAATCTCATCAATTTATACACAGTACCCCATTTGGGGAGTTTCTCCCATTCTTCTCTGCAGATCCTCAAGCTCTGTCAGGTTGGATGGGGAGCGTTGCTGCACAGCTATTTTCAGGTCCATCCAGAGATGTTCGTTCGGGCTCTGGCTGGGCGACTCAAGGACATTCAGAGACTTGTCTCGAAGCCACTCCTGCGCTGTCTTGGTTGTGTGCGTAGGGTCGTTGTCCTGTTGGAAAGTGAACCTTCGCCCCAGTCTGAGGTCGAGAGCGCTCAAGGATCTCTCTGTACTTTGCTCCGTTCATCTTTCCCGCGATCCTAACTAGTCTCCCAGTCTCTGCCGCTGAAAAACATCCCCACAGCATGATGCTGCCACCACCATGCTTCACCTTAGGGATGGTGCAAGGTTTCCTCCAGAGGTGACACTTGGCATTCAGGCCAAGGAGTCAGACCAGAGAATCTTGTCATTATGGGGTGTTGTGTGTAGATTGATTGAGAATATATATATATTTTAAAATCCATTTTGGAAGAAGGCTGTAACGTAACAATGTGGAAAAAGTCAAGCGGTCTGAATATTTTCCGACTGTACTGTATCTGCCGTTTTTTTTTTTTAGAGGTGGAATGGAAAAACAGCCTTTTTTTCACTCAAATTACGCTCCAAAGGATTGACATATACTCTAAATTATGATTTCTTACCTAAATATTAAAGTTACAATTATTTAGCTGCATTTTATTTGTGGTTTACATAACCACAAAAGCAACTACATCCTCTATAAATACAGTACAAAGTATACTGAACAAAAATATAAATGCAACATGCAACAATTTCATAGATTAAAAAAATAATAAAAATGTATGAGTTACAGTTCATATGATTCAGTTGAAATAAACTCATTAGGCCCTAATCTATGGATTTCACATGACTGGGAATACAGACATGCATCTGGAAGTCATAGATACCTTAACAAATAAATGGACCTCAAGATCTCGTCATGGTATCTCTGTGCATTCAAGTTGCCATCGATAAAATGCAATTGTGTTCATTGCCCGTAGTTTATGCTTTCCCATACCATAACCCCACCGCCACCATGGGGCACTCTGCAATATTAAAGCTGACCTCTCTTCCCCCCCCCCCCAAAAAAAAATAAATGTAACATTTAAGCAGTGGCAGCTCCATACTTTCAAAGCAGCCCTCTCACCTCTCTTTTACACAGGAGCGCACCAGATCCTTTGATGGCTTCAACATGCATTCCCTGGAGAACTCTCTCATTGACATCATGAGGGCCGAGCAAGATACCCTGAAAGGTAAGATAACAATCACAAAACCACCAGGATTGCATGTCCGGTCACAATATTGATGCTAGCGGCCATATCTAAAAACCTTTTGTCCTTCAAATCTGCTGCAAGGTCATCTAGGACGGGCGTCTGTCTGCTGCCCCACAGCCATGTCCGACGACTGCTGATTTGAGCCTTCCTTTCAGTGGCACTAGAGTGGACTAGAAAGTGAAGAGTGTAGGCTTATGTAGGCTATTCTACAGAGAGTGCAAGCAGCAATGAACAGGGTTCACAGGATGACAGAAAGGACACGAGCTCAGTTGGATAACAAAGCAAGCATTATATCATGTAGGAAGTATCAGGGAAATCATTACCATGTTTATCTCTCAATACCACAAGGATGATGGCGTTTGGTCTAGTGGGTCTTCGTTAGCCTAGCGGTTAAGAGCGTTGTGTCAGTGACCAAAAGGTTGCTTGTTTGAATCGCCGAGACGACTAGGTGAATAATCTGTTGACGTGCCCTTGAACAAGGCGCTTAACTCTAATTGCTCTTGTAAGTCACTCTGGAGAAGAGTGTCTGCTAAATGACAAATGTAAAATATAGTGCTGTAGGTTGGTAGCGTGGCCGCTTTGAATGCAGCGACTAATCGTTGTCAAATTCATTAGAGGCTAATTCATTGAGTATTACTCCAGATTTGATATAATCTGATTTATGGTTCATGAGAAGATTTCTGAAGTATTTTTGGCCTATTTTAGCCTATTAGTGTATGTGCTAATATGCATTTACTTAGTCCAAAGACCAAATTTGCAGTGAATCTTACATTTAGTCCATGAAGATTTATAATGATTATTTTAAGCATTAGCGGTACACAGTCAAAAAAGTAAATTGTTAAGCGTTTCCTAATTTTTTTACGATATCAATGCCAAACTTAACATGGTTCGTCATGGTAATGTCTTTGACCTTAAAGTTTCAAGTTGGTAGGCCATTGTTTAGTGGATTTGCAAAGGTTTTAAATGGACACGGAAAATCTGATTTCTGATTTATCAATAACTCAAACTAAGTTAGGAGACGTACCCTGGGTCTACATACTGGTTTTATTTGGACTTATAGCATATTGGTTTTATTTGGACTCCTAGCATACTGGTTTTATTTGGACTCCTAGCATACTGGTTTTATTTGGACTCCTAGCATACTGGTTTTATTTGGACTCCTAGCATACTGGTTGTATTTGGACTCCTAGCATACTGGTTTTATTTGGACTCCTAGCATACTGGTTTTATTTGGACTCCTAGCATACTGGTTTTATTTGGACTTATTGTTCATAAGAAGTATTTCAAAGGTTTTCAAAAATGTCAAAGATGGAGCTAAATCTGGTGTGGGAGGTGTTACTTGTCCCTTTTTTAGAGTTTTCATAGCTGCAGTTGTGAAGTGTTTGTTGATTGGATAGTATTATGGGGAAAATACTATCCAATCGAGGGCTCGCAGCAGTCTATCTGTTGTCCATCTGGTTTGTGATGCAAACGTCCCAAACCAGAAAGTTCCTGTTGTCAGTCAGGATGACCTATTGTACTACTACTCCAAGTGGTGTTTGTCTGGGGAAGAATTAATTAGAGGGAGTAGCCTGGGTGGCGTTTCTGTTTAACCTCTCTTGGGTACGTGACACGTTAGCGTCCCACCTCTTCAACAGCCAGTGAAACTGCTGGGCGCCAAATTCAAATACAGAATTACTCATTATAAAAATTCAGAAAACAAAACATATTTTACATAGGTTTAAAGATTAACTTCTTGTGAATCCAACCACGGTGTCAGATAAAAAAAAAAAAAAATGCTTTATGGCGAAAGCATACCTTACAATTATTTGAGAACATAGCCCAGTAGACAAATCATTACAAACAGTAACCAGCCAAGTAGAAGTTACACAAGTCAGAAATAGAGATAAAATTAATCCCTTACCTTTGATGATCTTCATATGGTTGCACTCAGCAGACATTCATTTACTCAATAAATGTTCCTTTTGTTCGATAAAGTCTCTTTATATCCAAAAACCTCCGTTTTGTTCGCGTTTCTTCAGTAATCCGCAGGCTCAAACGCAGTCAAAACAGGCAGACAAAAAATCCAAATTGTATCCGTATAGTTCATAGAAACATGTCAAACGATGTTTATATTCAATCCTCAGGTTGTTTTTAGCCTAAATAATCGATAATATTTCAACCGGACAATAACGTTGTCAATATAAAAGGTAAACAAGAAAGGCAGTTGTGCGCATGAAAAAGCTCTGTGACACTTTAGGGTCCACTCATTCAGACTGCTCTTAGTACTCATTTTTCAGAATACAAGCCTGAAACAATTTCTAAAGACTGTTGACATCTAGTGGAAGGCATAGGAACTGCAATTTGAGTCCTAAGTCAATGGATACTGTAATGGCATTGAATAGAAAAATAAAAAAAAATAAAAAAAACGACTTCCCGAATAGATTTTTCTCAGGTTTTTGCCTGACATCAGTTCTGTGATACTCACAGACACTATTTTAACAGTTTTGGAAACTTTAGAGTGTTTTCTATCCATATCTACCAGTTATATGCATATCATATCTTCTGCGCCCGAGAAGCAGGCAGTTTAATTTGGGCAAGCTTTTCATCAAAAATTCCGAATGTTGCCCCCTACCCTAGAGAAGTTAACTGCCCTCATAGCTTGTGTATGCATTTATTTGTTTTACACCTCTCTATTCAGCTGTTAAACCACAGTGAAACACAACTTTGGCGAACATCTGAGAGGCGAAGAGCCTGAAGTGATGAGTTGTTCTCAATCTAGTTTGAGCTGATTTAGTGCCTTGACGCTCCCAGTGCTACGTGCCAGCTACAGAGGGTTAGAGATGCAGAGGAAAACATCATTATGATGCATCATTCCATCTCGCCACTGTCTCCAGGGCAACGTGTTTCTACACTACAAAGATCCACACAGATGAAGGGTTTACTGCTCCCACTTTGTGCTGTCCCTACTGGGGTGAGCTCCAAGGGTACCAAGCAGCACCCCGACCCCTAATTGAAAAGAATGACCCGACCCTCAAACATGAAACACGCTGCTCTGCAGAACAGATGAAAAGGAAGGAGGGGGAAATCGACTGTAGAAGTGGCTTTGAATCGATTCCAGCATTGTCCTCTGTTGACTGAAAAGAGTACTCTGTTCCCTGAAAAGTTGTCTCTGTGTCACCACTGACTACTGAGCCGGTCCACCACCCTGCCCGCTCGCTTTCTCTCTCATTCTCTCTGATTTAATACGTGGATGCGGGGGAGGGGCTTGGAGAATTTGTGTGACGGAACACACCAATCACTGAACACTACCAACCCTCTCCTCGGGGGTCCCCCCAAAATGTTCCACATTTTTGTTTCAACCCTGAACTGGTTCACCTGATTCAATTAGTCAAAGGCTTGATGATTAGTTGACTAATTGAATTGGGAGTGCCAGTTTATTTTTTAAATAAAAATGTGAAACGTCTGAGGGGGGCCCGATGAAAGGTCTGGGAAACCCTACACTAGTCCACTACAGTCACAATGGGTTTACTATTAGTGTTCCTCTCATCCCCTCCACCAAGGCACCCCAGCATGGCACAGTTCAACTCTCAAGTACATTTGGCAGGAGGTCGGGAGGAACCGGGAATGTGCCAGCGAGCAGGCGGCTGAGAGATAGATGATGTGGGCTAATGTAACCAGAGCTCGTTTTGTGTGTTTGGTTGTGACAATCTCTTAACGATGTACACTCCACTCTCTAGGTCGCCTAGGATTCACCCATCCAGGGGGAGATAGTCCTCTGCCCATAAATGGTACGTAAAAAAGGGTTTGTTAACATTAGTGCTCTTTATGCCCAACCCATGCTAATGGATGGAAGGTGAAACAAGCCATTTGGTAACATAGTCAACAAGATTAGCAGCACCATGTTTGTACTTTGCATGCTCTTGAGGCACCAGTGTGGATTTCCTTCTCTGTGTTCCACTCTTCTTATTCCATTAGTTCTTTAATGGTTGATGTGGATTTATTAAGTAAGGATTTAGTAATATAGATTCATTATTTCATTTTAAATTGCATAGCTAAACACGTTTTAATGTCGTGTAATCCCTCTCCTAAGGCAGTGTATCTATCCCATTTGCATTCAGTCGTCAGATCTCTTTTGCCTGTGCAATGAAGGAACTAAGCTCCAAGTATTTGTGTTCTTAAATTTTTTTTAGAATAAAACCTATTGCCTAGAGATGTTAGTCTAACCATTTCTCAGTACGTTGTGTTGCGTATTTCCTTCAACATTATGTGACATTTCCTGTTATAGTTCGTTATATTGAATCAGTGCATGATTCACTTCTTTCCTGTATGCGGACACGAATACCGTAGGCTAGTTGTAGCTACAAAGGTAGACTAAATCTAATCTCTTTAGCTACAGCTTCCTCAACTGCAGTTTGATATACATAAGCCGAAATGCAACTGAAAGCTCAGTGATCCACCATGGACTCTCTCCTTGAGCCTCAGTGTTATATTGGTCCAACAGGACAGATGGTGGTTCTGCATGAATGCCGTTCAGAGGGTACTACCAGTCTCAGAGAGGCAGTCACACCAGCTGATAGTTACTCTGTAGAACACACACCAGAGAGTGTGTCTAACCACCCTCCACTGACTTCCTAAAGACCTTCTCTGTATCTGGCCTAGGAAAGGAGAGTGTGTCTGAGATCCTCGTATGCCCGGAGACGTGTATAAACGTGACTGCACAGGAAACCAAGTTTTAATGTCACATGCGCAAGTACAGTGAAATGCCTTTTCTTGACAGCTCACCAATGGAGTAATTAATAACAATGTAGCACAACAAGGTAGAAGAAAAACCCACAATATAAAACTAAGAAATCAGGGGTGAATGTTCAATACAAGCTCATCTGTCTGCCACGTAACCTGGAGCACTGAGGAGGCAACATAGTACCAATCACATGGAGGATGTGACTGAGAAGGAGAGGGCATGTGTTGTGAATGAAAGAATGGATAATATCTGTCATTCCTGGTCACTGTTGGTGTTATTTTGTTATTTTACATGCAGCAAGGAATTATGGGAGGAGACGAGGTAAATTTAATTAGATTTTTTCCCCTCAAACTGGCATAGAAAGACCCGGTCTTTTGCGTCCATGTCCAGTATTTCTGAAGGGGGACAGTATGTGTTTGCATGTAGATGTTGTGGTTTGTTGTTGGTCTATGTGTTTGATCTGGCATGTTGTTTGGCTGTTTTCAGCTCTAAGAGCTTTTGTCTGTGGTGTTGTGGTCGTCAGCATTGCATATTTTTTTGTACAGTACGACACACACACACACAGTGTACAGACTCAGGGCTAACTCGCTTACATAATTGGTCATAAAGCTGCTCGTCTCTGTTTTCTGTCGCTTGGTTAGGAATAAGGCTGGGGTGGATTAACCTCCAGGACATAGGGCGGGAACAATATTTAGCCTATGCTGCTGCCATAGGCTTAGCTGCAGGTGTGTGTGTGCGCGAACACCCAGCTGAGCGAGTAGCCAAATGAGCTGATATGGGGATGGCTGGTGTGGAGGAGGGAGAGAGAGGTATCCCTGGCTCAGTCCCTCTCAAACACCACAGCAGGGCTACTTGTAAAGGGCCTTAATGTAGCACTGGCACTCAATGAATCAGGTGAATTACTGGAGACACATTGTTATAGCTAGTATTGCTTGACAATACGATACCTAACCATGTAATAACATTCATGTTGATAAACCTAAGTAATACATTAAAAAGTATCCATTGTGTTACATCTTTATGCAATCTGTCATTGACTGACTGTGTTGTCTCCTCTCTCTCCTCGTCCCCTCTTCCCTCTCTCTCTCTCTCCTCGTTCCCTCTTCTTCTTCCCTCCTCTCTCTCCCTTCTCGTCCCCTCTTCCTCTTCTCTCTTCTCGTTCCCTCTTCTCTCCTCTCTCTCCTCAGGTCACTCTTCCCTGTTCCCCATGGAGGATGGTTTCCCTGACGATGAGCGTGGTGAGCAGAGCCTGCCTGGCCTTGGCTCGCCCCACTGCTTCCCCCACCAGAATGGGGAGCGTGTTGAGCGTTACTCCCGCAAGGTCTTTGTCGGTGGCCTCCCGCCAGATATTGATGAAGGTAACCTTTACAACACTGCAGACCACGTTCACATAGGCAGAGGTGCTGTGACCACGCTATGATGATGCTTTGACTGGGCTGAACACCTGGTTGATCGGGTGGAGGTGGATACAATGTGGATATCTTCATGGCCAGTAGTCACAGGGTTACATGACTGATGTTGAAGACCAGTCCCTCTGTGACCAATTTCGGCTGTAGACTTTCACCAAGCAGCACTGCTCTACCATAGCAAGTCTTGTGTTATTTAGTTTCTGCCCGCTTCCTGTTGCTTCCTGAGGGCTTTGGCTCGCGAATAGGCATAGTTCTAGTACATTCTCTGTTATAAGTAGTGTAGGACATCTCTCAGGTGTGATCAGTGTTGCTGGCAGAAGACTAGAGAACAGCTGAGGCTACCATCTGCTCTGCTTTAATCTCCCTGTTTAATGTTACTCCCTCTGGTAGAGCCCACTAATGTTACCAGGGGCTCCCTCTGGTAGAGCCCACTAATGTTACCAGGGGCTCCCTCTGGTAGAGCCCACTAATGTTACCAGGGGCTCCCTCTGGTAGAGCCCACTAATGTTACCAGGGGCTCCCTCTGGTAGAGCCCACTAATGTTACCAGGGGCTCCCTCTGGTAGAGCCCACTAATGTTACCAGGGGCTCCCTCTGGTAGAGCCCACTAATGTTACCAGGGGCTCCCTCTGGTAGAGCCCACTAATGTTACCAGGGACTCCCTCTGGTAGAGCCCACTAATGTTACCAGGGGCTCCCTCTGGTAGAGCCCACTAATGTTACCAGGGGCTCCCTCTGGTAGAGCCCACTAATGTTACCAGGGGCTCCCTCTGGTAGAGCCCACTAATGTTACCAGGGACTCCCTCTGGTAGAGCCCACTAATGTTACCAGGGGCTCCCTCTGGTAGATCCCACTAATGTTACCAGGGGCTCCCTCTGGTAGAGCCCACTAATGTTACCAGGGGCTCCCTCTGGTAGAGCCCACTAATGTTACCAGGGGCTCCCTCTGGTAGAGCCCACTAATGTTACCAGGGGCTCCCTCTGGTAGAGCCCACTAATGTTACCAGGGGCTCCCTCTGGTAGAGCCCACTAATGTTACCAGGGACTCCCTCTGGTAGAGCCCACTAATGTTACCAGGGGCTCCCTCTGGTAGAGCCCACTAATGTTACCAGGGGCTCCCTCTGGTAGAGCCCACTAATGTTACCAGGGGCTCCCTCTGGTAGAGCCCACTAATGTTACCAGGGGCTCCCTCTGGTAGAGCCCACTAATGTTACCAGGGGCTCCCTCTGGTAGAGCCCACTAATGTTACCAGGGGCTCCCTCTGGTAGAGCCCACTAATGTTACCAGGGACTCCCTCTGGTAGAGCCCACTAATGTTACCAGGGACTCCCTCTGGTAGAGCCCACTAATGTTACCAGGGGCTCCCTCTGGTAGAGCCCACTAATGTTACCAGGGGCTCCCTCTGGTAGAGCCCACTAATGTTACCAGGGGCTCCCTCTGGTAGAGCCCACTAATGTTACCAGGGGCTCCCTCTGGTAGAGCCCACTAATGTTACATGGGGCTCCCTCTGGTAGAGCCCACTAATGTTACCAGGGGCTCCCTCTGGTAGAGCCCACTAATGTTACCAGGGGCTCCCTCTGGTAGAGCCCACTAATGTTACCAGGGGCTCCCTCTGGTAGAGCCCAGTAATGTTACCAGGGACTCCCTCTGGTAGAGCCCACTAATGTTACCAGGGGCTCCCTCTGGTAGAGCCCACTAATGTTACCAGGGACTCCCTCTGGTAGAGCCCACTAATGTTACCAGGGGCTCCCTCTGGTAGAGCCCACTAATGTTACCAGGGGCTCCCTCTGGTAGAGCCCACTAATGTTACCAGGGGCTCCCTCTGGTAGAGCCCACTAATGTTACCAGGGGCTCCCTCTGGTAGAGCCCACTAATGTTACCAGGGGCTCCCTCTGGTAGAGCCCACTAATGTTACCAGGGGCTCCCTCTGGTAGAGCCCACTAATGTTACCAGGGGCTCCCTCTGGTAGAGCCCACTAATGTTACCAGGGGCTCCCTCTGGTAGAGCCCACTAATGTTACCAGGGGCTCCCTCTGGTAGAGCCCACTAATGTTACCAGGGGCTCCCTCTGGTAGAGCCCACTAATGTTACCAGGGGCTCCCTCTGGTAGAGCCCACTAATGTTACCAGGGGCTCCCTCTGGTAGAGCCCACTAATGTTACCAGGGGCTCCCTCTGGTAGAGCCCACTAATGTTACCAGGGGCTCCCTCTGGTAGAGCCCACTAATGTTACCAGGGGCTCCCTCTGGTAGAGCCCACTAATGTTACCAGGGACTCCCTCTGGTAGAGCCCACTAATGTTACCAGGGACTCCCTCTGGTAGAGCCCACTAATGTTACCAGGGACTCCCTCTGGTAGAGCCCACTAATGTTACCAGGGACTCCCTCTGGTAGAGCCCACTAATGTTACCAGGGGCTCCCTCTGGTAGAGCCCACTAATGTTACCAGGGACTCCCTCTGGTAGAGCCCACTAAGAACAGTCATCTGATGACACACACCTTATCACAGTGCAATTGTTTAATGTTTTTTTGTTTGCTTTTTCACTTTTAGATGAAATAACTGCAAGTTTCCGTCGCTTTGGACACCTCTTTGTGGACTGGCCTCACAAGGCAGAGAGCAAATCTTACTTTCCCCCGAAAGGTGAGTCACGTGACAAGTCTGCCCTTTTATTGTCAGCCACATGCAGCATTGTCATCAAAATGTGTTATCAGAGTTTATTATTGATGTCTTTAATAGTTTGGTTTGTTAAAAATAAAGTCGTGAGCAGAGCGGTCATAACATTTGCAGTCATTTCCAGCCACAGACAGCGAATGAAACGGTCGAGATCAGAGTTAAGTCCTCTAGTGGGTCTCTGTGACATGGTTCTGTGCAGGCGGTTTAAGTGGTGTCTGTTTTGTCCTGTAGGTTATGCCTTCCTGCTGTTCCAGGAGGAGAGCTCTGTGCAGGCCCTGATTGAAGCCTGTATTGAAGAGGACGGCAAGCTCTACCTGTGTGTGTCCAGCCCCACCATCAAAGACAAGCCGGTGAGTGGATACAAGCCGTGAATACACCCCCCCCCCCCCCCCCCCACCATCTGCTCCCTTCTTTAACTCTTATTATGAAAGAGCTCAAGATGCGTTTTGTTGGCATGTAGGCGTGACATGACCGACATGGGAGACATGACCGACATGGGAGACATGACCGACATGGGAGACATGACCGACATGGGAGACATGACCGACATGGGAGACATGACCGACATGGGAGACATGACCGACATGGGAGACATGACAGACATGACCGACATGGAGACGTGACATGACAGACATGACCGACATCGAGACGTGACATGACAGACATGGCCAACATCGAGACGTGACATGACAGACATGGCCAACATCGAGACGTAACATGACAGACATGGCCAACATCGAGACGTGACATGACAGACATGGCAGACATGGAGACGTGACATGACAGACATGACCGACATGGAGACATGACATGGCAGACATGGAGACATGACATGGCCGACATGGAGACATGACATGGCCGACATGGAGACATGACATGGCCGACATGGAGACATGACATGGCCGACATGGAGACATGACATGGCCGACATGGAGACATGACATGGCCGACATGGAGACATGACATGGCCGACATGGAGACATGACATGGCCGACATGGAGACATGACATGGCCGACATGGAGACATGACATGGCCGACATGGAGACATGACATGGCCGACATGACCGACATGACGACATGACAGACACATGACACATGACGTGGCCGACGTCGAGACAAGACATGTAACATGTCTCTCTGTGTGTGACAGGTCCAGATCCGTCCCTGGAACCTGAACGACAGTGACTTTGTGATGGACGGCTCCCAGCCTCTGGACCCCAGGAAGACCATCTTTGTGGGTGGGGTGCCACGCCCTCTCCGTGCAGGTAACCTTTTGACCCTAGTCAGCTAAAGCACCGTTTCCATTGGCACTTTAGTCCTATTTTGCATCCCAAATGGCATTCTATTCCCTATATTGGGCACTACTTTTGACCAGGGCCCATAGGACATTTGGGACACAGACATGTATCCACTACGGCGTATTAAAAGCTGTTAGATTAGTGCTGCATTTCATCACATCAGCATGCACAGTATGTAATGGAGGAGAAGGGAATTGGTAGCAACTAATAATGAAAATGGAAGCTATTTGGAACATTACGACCAAGCTCGGAGTGTTACATGAAGTGTACGAGGCTGCACCCTGGCATTGTGCCACCTGCAACCTGTTTCCCTCCGTCCACAGTGGAGCTGGCTATGATCATGGACAGGCTGTATGGAGGCGTGTGCTATGCAGGCATCGACACAGACCCGGAGCTCAAGTACCCCAAGGGAGCAGGGCGGGTCGCCTTCTCTAATCAGCAGAGCTACATTGCTGCTATCAGCGCTCGTTTTGTCCAACTGCAGCATGGAGAAATCGATAAACGGGTTAGTGAAGGCCCTCCCTTTCTCAGGCTAATACAGCATTACACAAATACGCAGAAATGTTGTACCAAACACATAAAAGGCTCCTATCTCTTGTCTTGTACATTTTTAAAAGGACAATTTGTTATTTATTGTAATGGTTTTATAGATGAAAGTAAAACATTTTGGAGCAGACATTTAGCAGACATTTAACTAGCTGCCACCTGCAGAAGAATTATGCTAATTCACTCACCCGAAATCAGTCAAACTGGAATAATTGATAATGAACGTACCAACCAATCACGTCTCTACTTTGATTCTGACTTTAGAATGTTTATTGATGACCATTGTCCTAATTGGAATGTAATTGTCAATGCAATTATGTGTTGTGTTAAATCTTTAGATACAGTGCGTTAATGTAAGATGTATTCATCCGAGCTCTATTCTTTACTGCATGTCTGACGGATGGTTTTCTTTCTACCTGTCTCTCTCTGGTCCTCCCCCTGTCTCTCTCTGGTCCTCCCCCTGTCTCTCTCTGGTCCTCCCCCTGTCTCTCTCTGGTCCTCCCCCTGTCTCTCTCTGATCCTCCCCCTGTCTCTCTCTGGTCCTCCCCCTGTCTCTCTCTGGTCCTCCCCCTGTCTCTCTCTGGTCCTCCCCCTGTCTCTCTCTGGTCCTCCCCCTGTCTCTCTCTGGTCCTCCCCCTGTCTCTCTCTGGTCCTCCCCCTGTCTCTCTCTGGTCCTCCCCCTGGTCCTCTCCCTGGTCCTCTCTCTGTCTGCCCTCTTCCCCCCCAGGTGGAAGTGAAGCCATACGTCTTGGACGACCAGTTGTGTGATGAGTGTCAGGGAACTCGGTGCGGGGGCAAGTTTGCCCCTTTCTTCTGCGCCAACGTCACCTGTCTCCAGTATTACTGTGAATACTGCTGGGCGGCCATCCACTCACGCGCTGGTCGGGAGTTCCACAAGCCACTGGTCAAGGAGGGAGGGGACCGGCCTAGGCACATCTCCTTCCGCTGGAACTGAGAGAGAGGCAGAGGGGGGAGTAGGAGTCGCAAAATCATTGTACAAATAAATGCACTTTTCTGTTGCTGGTTCCTTTTTAACTCTAATTTGGGAGAAAAAAAAGTTTAATTTTAAATTAATATTTCTTTTAAAGATGAGGAAATATGTTAAGAAAGGAAAAGAAAATGTGTATCCCATGTGAAATCCCATTCTCTTGACTTTCTCCAGTTGCTTTTATATTTTATTAGAATAGAATTTGAAAAGATTAGGCTTTCAATTGTCACCTTACTATCCAATTGGTGTGTCATTGACCATCAACTTCAAAGCAGTATGTTCAGTTCAAATGTTCATCCAATAGGCTCCAGAGCAGAAGTTCATCCAATAGGCTCCAGAGCAGAAGTTCATCCAATAGGCTCCAGAGCAGAAGTCATGTTAATAGCGAAGGTGTTGCTAAAGAAGAGTGCACTTATTTCTTTATTTTAGAGTGCATAATATAAAGTCTCAGTAGTTAACCAAAGCTTAATCTCAATTGGTTTGAAAAAGAAACAAGTACAGAAACGTGGATTATTTCCCAGATCAGATGTTTGAATATTTTTTTATTTTTTTTGAGAGACCATGCTAATATTTGATGTTACTTGACAAGATCCATTTCACAACAGGCGTTCTGGTTTGATCTCCATTTTGACATGCAAAAACTAATACCTCAAGCTTAGCTGCTAATGTGACGAATAAGTTAAAGAAAGTAAGCTGGTATCCCTCTTCCCTTAGGACCACAATCAAAGGGAAACGGCGTCAGCAAAAATACACATTTTTATAGACGCTGCTTTGTCACTTCTTTATTTTTGTAATCCGACCCAAGGTTGTACTAGGAATGAACAGAGCATTTTATTGGGGAATGTATGGCGTTGGAGGTCCCTGAGACCCTCAGCGCTGGCCCGTATAGAGATAAGTGACCCCCCCTCTGTGTCTGAGGCCATGCTAGCTAGGAGAGGAGAGGCTAGTGCCTAGTTCTCATCAGGGCTGCACGTGAGCAGAAAGCCCTGTTTTTCGTGTATTATTATTGCGTTGGTGCAAATCTCCCAATCCTTTATTCACAACCGTATTCTGTTTTTAACCCCCCTCAAAAAGAGAAATGAATTACAAAAGTCAGGCTTGTCATCAACACATTTCCATCTAGAGGAGGATGCTGTTACTAGACCTGCAGACCTCTCTTCCTGTGCCAGCCCAGCTAACTCAGCCAGTGTTCTAAGCATAAATGAAGATAGTCCATGCGATGTGCTCTACTACGTGCGTCCCACAATGCAGTTCACTCACTCAAACAAGACTGCAATAAAGAGGTTATACCTAGATGCTTTAGGGAACCAAAGTCGGCTGTGCAGTAGTGAGTAATACAGTATTTCATTTCAGTTTTTCTGAGTTAATTATTATTTTCCTATTTTTCTTACGAAGACCAGATGGACTACATCAAACCAAAGATTGGCCTTGAATAGATAACAGTGCAGTCAAAATCCAGGAAAACACTAGTGAAAACAACTGGATTTATTCAGTTTACAGACACCCAGGATTTTTCACCAGTCAATCCCTTCATTTCCAAAGGTCAAAATGGAGACGTTTGTTGCTAGGCAGTTGTGTAACGTGAATAGGTCTGCAACAGGTTTGGGGAAATGAACACAAAAAGCTAAACAAAGGCTCACATTTGGTTTGGTTATTATAGTCATACAGTATCTGAATCCTACTAGCGTTTTAATATGTCAGGGAGGGAGTGCTGAAATAGAATTTAACACACTAGTGAAAACCGTATCCTTGTGTTGGCTTGATGGTGTTCTACTGCACCAGTTCTGCACCATGACTTTAGCTTGCTGGTGTGGTGGATAAACATTTTAGGAGTTAAACACTTTTTGAAGAATTTGCTGTTAATGAGAGAAAAAAAGATTATTTTATACATGGCCTGCTGATTTTTGGTACAGTGTTTTCTAGCTAAATTATTTTGTCATGCACATATAAACATTTTATGCACTACTTTTCTAAATATTATTATTTTCTTCCCAACAGTCATTTTAGGCACATTTTTCACAAATGGGGAAAACTCCTTTTTGCAATACCTCAATTTTTCACATTGTGAAAGGTAGCTTTTGTACTTTTGTTACTGAGAGATCTGCATATATGGACACTTTTCATTTAACGAAAAAAAATGTAGTGATTTCGATATATATTATTTTCAGTTATGCTTTTTTCTACATTTCAGTGCTGAGGAATCTTCACAACCAAGTAGCGTACGTGCATTGACGCGACTTCCGAAACGGCAGAGGAACGATCAGTGTACTGCTTAAAGGTCTTAGATCTTATACACGAGATGTTTCACAAAAATCAGATCTTAACAGCATGGCGAGGACAAAGTTGTCATTTAAAATTTTAATGTTATTGTTAAAAAAAAAAAATGGCTATCCTAGTTGGGGAAAATGGTAACTTCTCTTTTTGGTTTCCTCACCATAGCTGGAATATAACTATTATAAGGATAATGCAAATTATGGTTCATGCTTCGGCTGAATCTCGTATCACAAGAATGGATGTTTGGTGTTTAGATATTTTAACATTTGAAAATATATATTCTTGAACTTGCCAATTAGCTCCTATTGTAATCCTTAGCATGCATGACGAAAAAAAGATAAGTACATGAATTAGCTATTGAATTTGATTGTTGTGGTTGTGCACCAGATGTTTCTCAACTTTAATTTGTTAAGGACACCCCACACCTCACTTCCCTCCCATGTGTTAATATCTTTGCCTTCTCCATACTCAGACCTCTGCAGGATGCAAAGAAAAAAAGATGAGAAAATAAGAAAAAAAACGAACTCTAAAATCTATTTTAGCAGTGGAGGACTTGAGCATCTTATAGGACACTGTTGAAAAGACTTGTTAACTCATCTCCACTGTCTGTTGAGGTAATTCAACCTAGTTGGAGGAAGGGGAACATTAAGACTTGAATGTGGTAAATGTTGCAAGTTAACTTCGAGTTGTTATGTGCAATACATTTTATTTTATTTTTTACTTTTTTCCAGATAAAGACTCTTTGCAATGTAATTCTTTAATGCCATTTTTAATTGCAGACATTTAAAGAAGACGTTAATATGTTTTTCAGTCATTTTCTACTGTTATTGTAATCCTTTTCATGCTGGTGTTTGTAAAAAAGAAAAAGAAATCAAACTATTTGTACTAATATAAATAATTGAAGTTATTTTTAAAACATTAAAAGGTTTTGTGCTCATTTGTTTATTTCAAGCTACTGTGATTGCATTGTAATTATTAGGTCAATAATGTATTTAGCTGTTTATTGGTATATTTTTAATTGGAATGTATAATTTTTATAATTTTGATCAGATTTGTTATATTTTTGAGGTGAAGCTTTTAAAGTGTCTAGTTTTTACTAATTGCTATATTGTGCTCCACAATATATGATTAACATTTTCTGAAGGAAAATAAATATTTAAATATTTGTCTGTTAATGATGTTACTTAATGGCAAAATTTCAATAGTTTTTAACTGTGTATGGGAAGGTTGTTGTATTTATTAATAGCATTTTTTACTTAAGATATCACCTTAATTTCTATTGTCATTTCACTTTATAAGTTCCTATTTTTGTATTTTCCTTTCTAATTAAGTTATGTAATACAAAATGTCCATATTTCTAGGAGTTGGTCTGTAGCAGTGCTAGTGAAACGAAAAATAAAATTCAGTTATTTAATTGTTTGCAGCCAACTATTTATAACAGTGCATCATTTTGAAATATTTGTAACGTGAAATGTTGAATGAATAAAACTTAACTGTGATAAGGCTCATTGTGTGTTTATTTCGGTGTGGATTGTAACAGTCCGTTTTCTGTAGCGGTTTATCGGTTGCTGCTTTCATAAAGCTAGGCAGCAGCCATTGTTGGGCCCTGGCTGATAAAACCTCCAAATTAATTCAGATTTCTTTACTACACACAAGCAAATAAGGTCACAATGAGTTATGTACGTTAGGCTGTGTGTGTGAGAGAGGGAGGTAAAATGGTGACCACAAGCAGCTTTTGATAATGTCGGTATCAAAGTAACCATTAATATTTTATGAGCATTTATTTTGCAACCATTGATTATTTCCTTGTCCAGGCTACGAAGTCAGTGTGTTTGTATGCCAGCTGTTACTCTGATCTTTTCAAAGACTTAGAATGTCACTATACTGCTACAGTCATCCTTGCTTATCCTTGGTCATCCTATACAAGCCAGTCAATGTAAAATAGATGCATCATGCATGCTAGGGTATTGATAATACTGCAGAAATTCCATTGGATAATGAGGTGTGTCTACAAACACAGGAAGTAATCATCTTCCTCAGACTCAGCAGCTCCACCTGCCTGCTGACTGGTACATTACCAATATAAAGTATGAAACCATTGGTTGCACTACTTAGAATCCACTTTTCTGCAGTTTTCTAATAATCTGTCCAACCTGAAAAGAAAACCATTAGCTCACTACCTTTGGGACCTTGCGTGCCTTAGGTAGCAGCACTCACATTGCATGAGTAGGCTAAAGTGTAAACCCATACCATTTTCCTTCAGTGTAGGCAAAACCATCTCATATCCTAGTAGAGGAGAGTGTATGCTCGCTTCGAGGCAAGCAACACTGAAGCATGCACGAGAGCAGCAGCTGTTCTGGATGACTGTGTGATAACGCTCTAGGTAGCCGATGTGAACAAATCCTTTAAACAAATAAACATTCACAAAGCCGCTGGGTCAGACGGATTACCAGGACATGTACTCAAAGCACGCGCGGACCAACTGTCAAGTGTCTTCACTGACATTTTCAACCTCTCCCTGACCGAGTCTGTAATACCTACATGTTTCAAACAGACCACCATAGTCCCTGTGCCCATGGAAGCGAAGGTAACCTGCCTAAATGATTACCGCCCTGCTGCACTCACGTCGGTAGCCAGGAAGTGCTTTTAAAGGCTGGTAATGGCTCACATCAGCAGGATCCTCCTGGACACGCTAGACCCACTCCAATTCTCATACCGCCCCAACAGATCCACAGATGACGCAATCTCAATCGCACTCCACACCGCCCTTTCCCACCTGGACTAAAGGAACACCTATGTGAGGATGCTGTTCATCGACTACAGCTCAGCGTTCAACACCATAGCACCCATGAAGCTCATCACTAAGCTAAGGACTCTGGGACCAAACACCTCCCTCTGCAACTGGATCCTGGACTTCCTAACAGGCCACCCCCAGGTGGTAAGAGTAGGTAACAACACGTCTGCCACGCTGATCCTTAACACTGGGGGCCCTCAGGGGTGTGTACTTAGTCCCCTCCTGTAGTCTCTGTTCACCCACGACTGCATGGCCAAACACGACTCCAACACCATCATTAAGTTTGCTGACGACACAACAGTGGTAGGCCTGATCACCAACAACGATGAGACGGCCTATAGGGAGGATGTCAGAGAACTTGCAATCTGGTGCCAGGACAACAACCTCTCCCTTAATGTGAGCAAGACAAAGGAGCTGATCGTGGACTACAGGAAAAGGCGGGCCGAACAGGCCCCCATTAACATCGACAGGGCTGTAGTGGAGCGGGTCAAGAGTTTCAAGGTCCTTGGTGTCCACATCACCAACGAACTATCATGGTCCAAACATACCAAGACAGTCGTGAAGAGGGCACGACAAAAACCTTTTCCCCCTCAGGAGACTGAAACGATTTGGCATGGGCCCCCAGATCCTCAATAGGTTCTACAGCTGCACCATCGAGCGCATCCTGACCGGTTGCATCACCCCCTGACCGGTTGCATCACCCCTTGGTATGGCAACTGCTCGGCATCTGACCGTAAGGTGCTACAGAGGGTAGTGCGAGCGGCCCAGTACATCACTCGGGCCAAGCTTCCTGCCATCCAGGACCTATATAATAGGTGGTGTCAGAGGAAAGCCACAAAATTGTTAGAGACTATAGTCACCCACGTTAGACTGTTTTCTCTGCTACCGCACGGCAAGCGGTACCGGAGCGCCAAGTCTAGGACCACATGGCTCCTCAACAGCTTCTACCCCCAAGCTATTAGACTGATGAACAATTCAGAAAAATCGCCACCGGACAATGTACATTGATCCCCCCCCTCTTGTACACTGCTGCTACTCGCTGTTTGTTTGTTACCTATGCATAGTCTCCCGGGTGGCGCAGTGGTCTAGGGCACTGCATCGCAGTGCTAGCTGCGCCACCAGAGTCTCTGGGTTCGCGCCCGGGCTGGGCTGGGCTGGGTTCGCGCCCAGGCTCTGTCGCAACCGGGAGATCCGTGGGGCGACGCACAATTGGCATAGCGTCGTCCGGGTTAGGGAGGGTTTGGCCGGTAGGGATATCCTTGTCTCAGTATGTAAAAATGTAATAAAATGTATGCACTCTACTGTAAGTCGCTCTGGATAAGAGCGTCTGCTCTTGGCCGGTAGGGATATCCTTGTCTCAGTATGTAAAAAATGTAATAAAATGTATGCACTCTACTGTAAGTCGCTCTGGATAAGAGCGTCTGCTAAATGACTAAAATGTAAAAATGTAAATAGTCACTTCGCCCCCACCTACATGTACAGATTACCTAGCATGTACCCCTGCACACTCACTCGGTACCGGTGCCTCGTTATTGTTATTCTGATTGTATTACTTTTGATTATTACTTTTTATTTAGTCTACTTGGTAAATATTTTCTTCTTCTTGAACTGCACTGTTGGTTAAGGACTTGTAAGTAAGCATTTCACGGTAAAGTCTACACTTGTTGTATTCGGCACATGTGGCAAATAACGTTTGATTTGATTTAATTTGATCACTTACCCTTCCATTTCTTGACCAGTTGTCCGGGACAAGGATATTGTTTTGATGTGCCAATTCGTAGGCAAGATCTCTGGATTTGAGGCGAATAAGCCCATGAGACTGGTCTGTAAGATTCTTGATATGTTTATCAAGCTGAGACTCCATGTCATCATATAAGACCTGGTGTGTCTCTGCTACTCTATCATAGCCTCTCTTTATCACGCTGAGACTCCATGTCATCATATAAGACCTGGTGTGTCTCTGCTACTCTATCATAGCCTCTCTTTATCAAGCTGAGACTCCATGTCATCATATAAGACCTGGTGTGTCTCTGCTACTCCATCATAGCCTCTCTTTATCAAGCTGAGACTCCATGTCATCATATAAGACCTGGTGTGTCTCTGCTACTCCATCATAGCCTCTCTTTATCAAGCTGAGACTCCATGTCATCATATAAGACCTGGTGTGTCTCTGCTACTCTATCATAGCCTCTCTTTATCAAGCTGAGACTCCATGTCATCATATAAGACCTGGTGTGTCTCTGCTACTCTATCATAGCCTCTCTTTCACACAGGTACATGTTAATAGTCTTTTTTGTTAATGTACCTCTTCAGTGTCATTCAGTCTATTTGTTCATCCCTTGCTGCTGTTCAAATGGACTTCTTCCCTTCTATCACTTCCTTGGCTTCTCTCTCAAGAACCTCAAGGGGGGCTAGACCTCTGCTTGTTTTACTTTTAATACACGATGTAACAATACAAATGCACTATGACAGATTACATTTAGTCTGTTTTATGGTTAATATGCATATAATCTTTCCAATCATCATTTGTATGGGGTATGGTGGTGATTGGCTCAATTTAATCCAAGGCAACCATTTTGACTATATTAGCCCACACAGCTACAAAGATGTACTGTCATGTAGTTTTAGGACCTCATATTGTAGCTTTCAGAGACCCTAACAGATGTATTAAAGTCTTAAAACAATCTACTTTGGTTTAGAAACAAGCATCATGAAACCTTTAACACAATACATTCATTTGACTTTGTGGTTTCTTCATTTACAGACTCCACGAAATGATGACCTCTTTGTGTATAATTTCCTAGAAACAACTAACCCAACTCTCCCCTAGTGTTTTTCTTCAATGTCGACAAAATCATCTGACATCCAATTACCTTGCTATCATCCAAATAAGTCATGCAAGAGAAACATTGCGTGGCTATCCCGCTGCAGGAAGTGTGCAGAGAATATTAGTGACACAAGGCTTGGATGAAAGACCCAGATGACATAACGCCTGTCTATCTCACAGGGGAGACAAAGGTTCTGCTGAGCCAATCCATTCTGCTACCGGATGCCTGCTTCTCTCTCTCTCTCTCTGCCTCTGTGGCAGTCAGTAACAAGGTCACAGAGAAATGGACCACTCTGTAAACACAGCTAGGTCATGGTGTCTGGTAAAATGCATAGGAAGGCAAGGCCTCTGCCCTGGGCATGTTGTCTCAGTTAGAACATTGATTAGAATCAGTACTCTAGGACAGGAATTGTACATCTTAGGTTATTGAACACTGTGTGTATCCTGTGTACCCTATGTGATCTGGTCTAAACTGGTGCAGAATTCAGTTGCTTTGGAAGTATTCAGACCGCTGGACTTTTTCCACATTTTCTTTTGTTACAGTTTTATTCTAAATGGATAAAATATTTTTTCCCCTCATCAATCTACACACAATACCCCATAATGACAAAGCAAAAACAGGTTTAGACATTTTTGCATATTTATAAAAAAAAAAAAATGAAATTTCACATTTACATAAGTACTCTGACACTTTACTAAGTATTTTGTTGAAGCACCTTTGGCAGCGATGACAGCACAGAGTCTTCTTGGGTATGATGCTACAAGCTTGGCACACCTGTATTTGGGGAGTTACTCCCATTCTTCTCTGCAGATCCTCTCAAGCTCTGTCAGGTTGGATGGGGAGCGCCGCTGCACAGCTATCTTCAGGTCTCTCCAGAGATGTTCGATCGGGCTCTGGCTGGGCCACTAAAGGACATTCAGAGACTTGTCCCGAAAACACTCCTGCGTTGTCTTGGATGTGTGCTTAGGGTCGTTGTCCTGTTGGAAGGTGAACCTTCACCCCAGTCTGAGGTCCTGAGCGCTCTGGAGCAGGTTTCCATCAAGGATCTCTCTGTACTTTGCTCCGTTCATCTTTCCCTCAATCCTGACTAGTCTCCCAGTCCCTGCTGCTGAAAAACATCCCCAGAGCATGATGCTGCTACCACCATGCTTCACCATAGGGATGGTGCAAGGTTTCCTCCAGACGTGACGCTTGGCATTCAAGCCAAAGAGTTCAATCTTGGTTTCATCAGTCCAGAGAATCTTGTTTCTTATGATCTGAAAGTCCCTTAGGTGCCTTTTGGCAAACTCCAAGTGGGCTGTCATGTGCCTTTTACTGAGGAGTGGCTTCCATCTGGCCACTCTACTATAAAGGCCTGATTGGTGGAGTGCTGCAGAGATGGTTGTCCTTCTGGAAGGTTCTCCCATCTCCACTAAGGAAGTCTGGAGATCTGTCAGAGTGAACATTGGGTCCTCTGATTGCGCAGTTTGGCTGTGCAGACATCTCTATAAAGAGTCTTGGTGGTTACAAACTTCTTCTATTTAAGAATGATGGAGGCCACTGTGTGCATGGGGACCTTCAATGCTACAGACATATTTTGGTACCCTTCCCCAGATCTGTGCCGACACAATCCTGTCTTGGAGCTCTACGGAGGATTCCTTAGACCTTATGGCTTGGTTTTTGCTCTGACTTGCAGTGTCAAATGTGGGACCTTATATAGTCCTTTTTCCTGTACCCAAGAAGGTAAAGATAACTGAACTAAATGACTATTGCCCCGTAGCACTCACATCTGTCATCATGAGTGGCTTTGAGAGACTAGTTAAGGATCATATCACCTTCACCTTACCTGCCACCTTAGACCCACTTCAGTTTGCATACTGCCCCAGCAGGTCCACAGACGATGCAATCGCCACCACACTGCACACTGCCCTATCCCATCTGGACAAGAGGAATACCTATGTAAGAATGCTGTTCATTGACTACAGCTCAGCATTCAACACCATAGTACCCTCCAAGCTCATCATTAAGCTTGAGGCCCTGGGTCTCAACCCCGCTCTGTGCAACTGGGTCCTGGACTTTCTGACGGGCCGCCCCCAGGTGGTGAAAGTAGGAAACAATATCTCCACTTTGCTGAACATCAACACTGGGGCACCACAAGGGTGCGTGCTCAGCCCTCTCCTGTACTCTCTGTTCACCCATGACTGCGTGGCCATGCACGCCTCCAAGTCAATCATCAAGTTTGCAGATGACACAACAGTAGTGGGCTTGATTACCAACAATGACGAGACAGCCTACAGGGAGGAGGTGAGGGCCCTCAGAGTGTGATGTCAGGAAAACAACCTCTCACTCAGGAGATGATCGTGGACTTCAGAGGGAGCACCCCCCATCCACATCGACGGGACAATAGTGGAGAAGGTGGAAAGTTAAGTTCCTCGGCGTACACATCACGGACAAACTGAAATGGTCCACCCACACAGACAGTGTGGTGAAGAAGGTGTAACAACGCCACTGACTGGCTTGTCACCTAAAACCCTCAAACTTTTACAGATGCACAATTGAGAGCATCCTGTTGGGCTGTATCCCCGCCTGGTACGGCAACTGCACCGCCCTCAATCGTAAGGCTCTCCAGAGGGTTGTGCGGTCTGCACAACGCATCACCGGGGGCAAACTACCTGCCCTCCAGGACACCTACAGCACCCGATGTCACAGGAAGGCCAAAAAGATCATCAAGGACAACAACCACCTGAGCCACAGCCTGTTCACCCCGCTACCATCCAGAAGGCGAGGTCAGAATTTGCCTAGTTAAATAAATGTAAATAAATAAAAATAAATATTAATAAATAGATCACTATTCACTTTAAATAATGCCACTTTAATAATGTTTACATATCTTATATTACTCATCTCATATGCATATACTATGCCGCTCGGTCATCGCTCATCTATATATTTATATGTACATATTATTCCATCCCTTTAGATTTGTGAGTATTAGGTAGTTGTTGAATTGTTAGATTACTTGTTACTGCACTGTCGGAACTAGAAGCACAAGCATTTAGCTACACTCGCATTAACATCTACCAACCATGTGTATGTGACCAATAACATTTGATTTTATTTAACTAGACAGGTGTGTACCTTTCCAAATCATGTCCAATCAATTTAATTTACCACAGGTGGACTCCAATCAAGTTGTAGAAACATCTCAAGGATGATCAATGGAAACAGGATGCATCTGAGCTCAATTTTTTGTCTCATAGCAAAGGGTCTAAATACTTGTAAGGTTTCTGTTTTACATTTTTTATACATTTGCAAAAATGTCTAAATTCCTGTTTTTGCTTTGTCATTATGGGGTACTGTGTGTGGATTGATGAGGATAAAAACATCTAGTTCATCCATTTTAGAATAAGGCTGTAACGTAACAAAATGTGTAAAAGGTCAAAGGGTCTGAATACAATGGCTTACGAAATTATTCACCCCCTTGGCATTTTTACTATTTTGTTGTCTTAAAATTTATTTTTTGGGGGGTTTGTATCATTTGATTTACACAACATGCCTACCACTTTGAAGATGCTAAATATGTTTTATTGTGAAACAAACAAGAAATAAGATCTTGAGCATGCATAACTATTCACCCCCCCCAAAGTCAATACTTTGTAGAGCCACCTTTTGCAGCAATTACAGCTGCAAGTCTCTTGGGGTATGTCTCTATAAGCTTGGCACATCTAGCCACTGGGATTTTTTCCCATTCTTCAAGGCAAAACTGCTCCAGCTCCTTCAAGTTGGAAGGCTTCCGCTGGTGTACAGCAATCTTTAAGTCATGGAGTGTACGGCTTAAAGTGGTCCTATGGACAGATACTCCAATCTCCATTGTGGAGCTTTGCAGTTCTTTCAGGGTTATCTTTGGTCTCTTTGTTGCCTCTCTGATTAATGCCCTCCTTGCCTGGGCCGTGAGCTTTGGTGGGAGGCCCTCTCTTGGCAGGTTTGTTGTGGGGCCATATTCTTTCTATTTTTTAATAATGGATTTAATGGCGCTCTGTGGGATGCTCAAAGTTTCTGATATTTTTTTATAACACAACCCTGATCTGTACTTATCAACAACTTTGTCCCTGACCTGTTTGGAGAGCTCCTTGGTCTTCGTGGTCCCTCTTGCTTAGTGGTGTTGCAGACTCTGGGGCCTTTCAGAACAGGTGTATATATACTGAGATCATGTGACAGATCATGTGACACTTAGATTGCACACAGGTGGACTTTATTTAACTAATTATGTGACTCCTGAAGGTAATTGGATGCACCAGATCTTATTTAGGGGCTTCATAGCAAAGGGGGTGAATACATATGCATGCACCACTTTTCAGTTTTTTTTTTACTTCAGATTTCTTTTTAACAAATTATTTTTTCCATTTCACTTCACCAATTTGGACTATTTTGTGTATGTCCATTACATGAAATCCAAATATTATTTTTTTTAAATTACAGGTTGTAATGCAACAAAACAGGAAAAACGCCAAGGGGGATAAATACTTTTGCAAGGCACTGTACTTTCCGAATGCACTGTACATACAGACAGAAAAAACATAGGCTAACATTTTCAATTATTTCAATTATTTAAGTTATTTAAGTTATAATATATATTATGATCAGGCAAGACAAGTTATAAGTGCCTTTGAACGGGGTGTGGTAGTAGGTGCCAGGCGCACCGGTTTGTGTCAAGAACTGCAACGCTGCTGGGTTTTTCACACTCAACAGTTTCCTGTGTGTATCAAGAATGGTCCACCACTCAAAGGACATCCAGTCAACTTGACACAACTGTGGGAAGCATTGGAATCAACATGGACCAGCATCCCTCTGGAATGCTTTCGACACCTTGTAGAGGTCATGAGGGCAAAAGGGGGTGCAACTCTATATTAGGAAGGTGTTCTTAATGTTTGGTATACTCAGTGTATAGATGATCTGGCACATGGACTCATCTTGACATCAGACAACTTTTAACATCTCAAAACATCTCAAAAATGTGGATTTTGAATTGTAATGTCCAGGGCCATTTCTAGCATTTTTGGTGGGGCCCCCCATCTCGCGGGCAAAACAGTTTAGCTGCCCCGTCTTGGTGGTGGAGAGAAAAATGTGTGGCTTTAACGTTAATGGCGTGGAGAAAATATTGCAGTTTTAAAGCACATTTTCTGTAATCCATTTTTTTTTCATGGGGCAGAGAAAACATTTAAGCAGTTTTAAAATTAATTTCATGCAATGCTACTCATTTTGCCATGGGGCGGAAAGAACACTGCTGTTTTAAAGCAAATTTCCTGCAATGCTACACATTTTGCCATGTCTTATGCAATGTTCATATGATATCTGAGTGAGAGTGACTAAATCAATGGGGGACCCCTGCAGGTGATGGTGCCTAGGTAGCTTGAGTGCCCGGTCAGTAATTCGGCCATGATTATTTAAAGGTTTAGATAGCTGTCAAGACTAATGTTAGCTGACATGGGCTAATTGAGTTAACGTCAGTGACTGACATAACAAGACGAAAACTGCTGACACACTACCAAACTGCTGAAGCACTATGCAATTGTTAGTTGTGTCCTACTATCAATCCTAACTAAACAGTACATTGAGTTGTGGCCAATGACTGTTGAAGTGGCCGTTTATGTCTAGAAACGGCACTGACAATGTCCATTTGAATGTTATTTCTCCCATATTGTACTTAACTGCTCCTCAGTTCTACTTTCTAACCAAGTGGGAATGTGGTAATTACCAGTTGCGAAGTCGTAAATACGAGATGTGTGCTTTCACGTTTTGAACTGGGAAATACCATCAAACATGGTGGTCATTAGAAGGTTTGTGAGTGTTTTGCTCTTTTTTGCCGACGAAAAGTATATCCAGAGCTGCTTTCACTTTCTAAATGAAAAGGAAGATGAACAGAATCAATAAACTACTGCTGATGACGCCGCCATGCGTAATGTATTTTTTGTTGACAAGTAACGTCAGAGAGGTGCAGGGGAGAACGGGGATGATAGATGAGTTTCCCACTTGTAATTATCAATTGAATTGGCGTTCAAGTGGATTTTCCCAGTCATATGCTGTTATTTACAAAGTTACTAGATGATGTGAAGGCAGTTTTATAGAGATGGCTATTTATTATGCAGAGGGAGAGATACAGACAGGCACAGTAAGTGTTGGGCGGATTATTTACTGTAATCCGATTAGATTTTTTTTTTTATATAATCCGGGTTGATTACAGCTACTTCAATTAGTTATCCCGAAACATGTAATCCGTTACTACCCAACGCTGCCGCACAGTTATAACTTCAGGTCTCTAGATGGCGATAAAGACTAAGAAAATACATCTGAGTGAGGTTTATGGTTTTATTCAAATCGGCCAAAACAAATGTGGGATTTCATTCAAAAATCCACCTAGTGGTGCCGTTTGCAAGTATAAAGTGAGGAGGCAGTGTTTGGGTTTGGGGGCTGGGTTGCCTATGGAATCTGCTAGTCTCTGCCTACTTTCTCGCATCAGCACCACTAAGCTTTGATTGCGTTTTAGCCCGGTCTGCCTGCATCTGCGTTCCTTGCCTCGCGTCTTTGATATTAGCCTACAACACAGCAGACGAAGAAACGAAAAGGATTTATAAAAGTGTGTCCATCGTAAGTAGATGTTTTTATTTGACATATTCTGTTTTTGGACGCTAAAGACGAGGTAGTCTAGGCTAGGTTACTGCAGGTGTAGCCCCATGAACAGCCCGATAACATAGTATGTATTTTGATGCCTGCTCCATGGCGTTGGAATAGGTGATTTTCCACCTTTTTAAAATGTAGAATATATTAATTTTGATAAATTAGATGGGGGAAATGATATCTCAAGTTAGCCTGCACACCCACATATTTAATTTATCAAATCTTTTGAATAATTAAACGGGTTTTCATAGCGTCTTATTAGCCTGTTACAATATTTGATGTTATTATGAAGTTAAAGTTGAAATCCAATGTAGGTCATTTAAATGTTTAAATAAACTTGGTTGGATTAAATAACAAACGTATCGATTTGCATGGTCAGTAGATGTTTAATGTTTGATAAGTGACACATGAACAATGAACTAACATCGTTTTTGTTATATTTACAGCATCTGCTTGAGAAGTGCACTATTTTCTATTAGTAAAGATGGTTAAACTGGGGAGCAATCTAGAAGACAAAGGCGTTAAACCCGTCAGTGTGGAGGATGGCTTCCAAAACGTGCCGCTCATCACCCCTCTGGACGTCGGTAACCTCCAGTATGGAGCCCCAGACAAGGTAAAATGGACTGTCTGTCTGCTCTGCTCTCCTCTCCGACTCACTCCTTGATTTATTGCCATTGCCATTACGTAATTGAACAGAAATCCCATCTTTCTGTCATCTCAATTGCCCTCTTGCTTCCTTTGTTTAAAGCACCTATTAAAGAAGCAGGTGTATAACTGGCATGTACATCATCCATTCAAGGAAGCCAGCAAACATGTAATCTCTAATTTACTTTGACAAGGGGGGTTTATTTTTTTGGCCCAGCACTGACGACTTCTGCTGCTTATTACACAGAATGATGATGAATGAATCACTGAACTGAACGTGTTAATATGATTGATATGAGTAATGATATTTGTAATTGTTTAATAATGCATATAATTGAATCTTACTTTGAAGGGATTTTCAATCATAACAGCTGATCGGCTAGTGTTCTCCATATGAACACAGCAGTTCTTTCTTTCTTTCTTTCATAGGAGTGAAGGACAGGTCCTTTGTTGTGTTGTCACAAGGCATATCTGCCGATGTCATTTCATGCATGTTTTACTTCAGCAGGGAATGCTGATATTAATTTGACATTGAGGATGTAAAGAAATAACTGTCCTCTCCCTGTGATTTATTTGTCAGCTCCCAGCTGATCATGAGGCTGGCTCTTGGTTTATTTGATCGACAGCACAACAGAGCCCGTGGCCCCATGCAGGCCGAGCCCGTCACTCTATAGTAACCATTAGGAGAAGAACCGTGACACTTTTGCAGAGTGGTGCTTCAGCCCTCGTCTTGTATTCTGCTGAGGAAGGCACAATCTCTCAGTACACCTGCTAACTGGAGTAGCCTGTCACTCCACACAGACGTGCAGCATTACAAAAGAGACCTGTGTCATATTTCACTAGGGGTGCAGGGTCACAATAGCAGGTCCTGCCTCTCCTTCCACAACAGTGTTATAAAGGGAGACTCTGGGGAGACGGAGCATCCATTGGCCAGCATGGCACACAAACACAGACAGACAGAACAGCTTTATCTCTTTATCTGTCTGTCTATCCCATGCCCGCCCTAGGAGGAATTGGAGCACCATTCAGAATTGTCAATGCGTTGATTCATGCCTCTCAAGTGTCATATAAGATATACCATTCAGAGGGTCGGAATGGGTCAAGAGCAGTGCTATTGGACTGTGATTATGGGAACAGCTGCTTTAGAGAAAATGTCAAAATGGATAAGTACATAATTGCTGGTTGTTTGGAGATGGAGTTGTTGAAGTGGACTAGGTGCCATGCCAATATTTTTCCGAGGGTGGTTGGATAACTAGAAAAAATATGAAGGTTCTACTTTGCATACAGCCTTGGAAAATGCAGTTGAGTTATTTATTTTAATGGGAAATTATTGACATTTGAAACAATGCAGTGTAGGCTCATTTCATAATGTGTTTACAGTGGTCCTGTGTTTCCATGAACAGTGAAAATGACATGAAATGACATGACATGACATCAGAGGGTTTGAATAGTCTTTGTTGTCTCTATGAAGAGTGGACATCAATGTCTCTCAGATTCCCCTCAAAGCGCTGTCATTCTAGTATCTAGTTCGTCCCTGACAGAGATTGAGAGGTGGTCTAGGCAGGCTCTCAGAGCTCTGGAGGGCAGTGGTGTGTGTAGACTAGACACAGTGTAGTCTTGTTGGGCTACAGATGATGCATAGCTGTGGGTACAGTTCACATTCTGCTGCATTCCCAAGATTCCATGTTCACCGTCTGGTTAAAAACCTCCCCAGCCTGAGGTGATGTTACCATGTTTTCTCAGAGATTCTTGGCTGTATGTTATATGGAAATAATGTATTTTTATGGGGTGGATCAGCTTTAACATTGCAGATAGATTGCAGCTTCTATCAATGTAATTGTCTGCATAATTTGCAATCCACCATATATATTTTGTTTATAAATATAGATATTATTTTTAATATATTTGATATATTTTCCTTTATTATTTCCCCTAACCCTACCACCCCTCCCCTAATTGGAGTAAACTAATGGACAACAACACTTAGGCTTCTACTTCCAGTTCATACATACTAAATAACAGTGGAGGCTGCTGCGGGGAGGACGGCTCATAATAATGACTTGCTGGAACGGAGCGAATGGAATGGCATCAACCATATGGAAACCATGTGTTTGATGTATTTGATACCATTCCACCAATTCCGCTCCAGCCATTACCACGAGCCCGTTCTCCCCAATTAAGATGCCACCAACTTCCTGTGCTATATACATTTTATGGACGCAGTATATTATACATTAGTTATCTTTTATTTGTTTTTAGTCCCACCCTTCAGCTCCCCTCAACCCCTCCCATCTATCTCTGATCATTTTATTTCTATTTGCCATATATTGTTCAACATTGTGAAACATTCTGTGATGTTTCACAAAAGTTCAGAACCTTTCTATTCTCATAGTTTCTACAGATTGTAAATTAAAGATACACATTTTAGGTAAGAAATGTAGGTAAAAAATTATATTATTGATCAATTGACTATGACTTTTCACATCGCCCAGCAGTGCTATCTGCAGAGTTAGCTCCAGGTAAATGTTGCAATTCTTCAGCCATTGCTGAACCTGTGACCAAAAACAAGCTACATATGGACAATAACAAAAAAGAAAATCACATGACTCTGTCTTTTCGCAGCAAAATGTCACTGTTTATCAGGTGAATATAAAACAATGACTGAAATAGATGGAAGAGAAAGTCAACCATGGCACCCTCTCTGGACATTATTACAGAGAGGCCAAGAGGTCTGAAGGGTATTTACACATTGTACCTTCAAACATAACTCTAAACACTGTGGGGTAGAGTCTATTCTGTCATCCTGTGTTGGAGGAGTTGCCAGGGAGCTACAGCTGTTGTTATCCCTCTTTGTCTAACCAGGGCTGGACAGGACTACACAGGGCTAGACAGGGCTGGACAGGACTACACAGGACTACACAGGGCTGGACAGGACTACACAGGGCTAAACAGGGCTGGACAGGACTACACAGGGCTAGACAGGGCTGGACAGGACTACACAGGGCTAGACAGAGCTAGACAGGGCTGGACAGGACTACACAGGGCTACACAGGGCTGGACAGGACTACACAGGGCTAGACAGGGCTGGACAGGACTACACAGAGCTACACAGGGCTGGACAGGACTACACAGGGCTAGACAGGGCTGGACAGGACTACACAGAGCTAGACAGGGCTGGACAGGACTACACAGGGCTAAACAGGGCTGGACAGGACTACACAGGGCTAGACAGGGCTGGACAGGACTACACAGAGCTACACAGGGCTGGACAGGACTACACAGGGCTAGACAGGGCTGGACAGGACTACACAGGGCTAGACAGGGCTGGACAGGACTACACAGGGCTGGACAGGGCTGGACAGGACTACACAGGGCTGGACAGGGCTACACAGAGCTAGACAGGGCTGGACAGGACTACACAGGGCTAGACAGGGCTGGACAGGACTACACAGAGCTACACAGGGCTGGACAGGACTACACAGAGCTACACAGGGCTGGACAGGGCTACACAGGGCTAGACAGGGCTGGACAGGACTACACAGGGCTACACAGGGCTGGACAGGGCTACACAGGGCTAGACAGGGCTGGACAGGGCTACACAGGGCTACACAGGGCTGGACAGGGTTACACAGGGCTAGACAGGGCTGGACAGGGCTACACAGGGTTACACAGGGCTGGACAGGGCTACACAGGGTTACACAGGGCTGGACAGGGCTACACAGGGCTACACAGGGCTGGACAGGACTACACAGGGCTACACAGGGCTGGACAGGACTACACAGGGCTAGACAGGGCTGGATAGGACTACACAGAGCTACACAGGGTTACACAGGGCTGGACAGGGCTACACAGGGTTACACATGGCTGGACAGGACTACACAGGGCTACACAGGGCTGGACAGGACTACACAGGGCTAGACAGGGCTGGACAGGACTACACAGAGCTACACAGGGCTGGACAGGACTACACAGGGCTAGACAGGGCTGGACAGGACTACACAGGGCTAGACAGGGCTGGACAGGACTACACAGAGCTACACAGGGCTGGACAGGACTACACAGGGCTAGACAGGGCTGGACAGGACTACACAGAGCTAGACAGGGCTGGACAGGACTACACAGGGCTAGACAGGGCTGGACAGGACTACACAGAGCTACACAGGGCTGGACAGGACTACACAGAGCTACACAGGGCTGGACAGGGCTACACAGGGCTAGACAGGGCTGGACAGGACTACACAGGGCTACACAGGGCTGGACAGGGCTACACAGGGCTAGACAGGGCTGGACAGGGCTACACATGGCTACACAGGGCTGGACAGGGCTACACAGGGCTAGACAGGGCTGGACAGGGCTACACAGGGTTACACAGGGCTGGACAGGGCTACACAGGGCTGGACAGTGCTACACAGGGCTAGACAGGGGAACAAACAGGCCAGGGAAACAGAATTCTCTGTGGGTCAGTGCTGAGAGGAATTAGACCTGATCCCATCTGGACAGCCGGTGACGGGCCTGCAGGCCGCAGGGTCTCCAATATCTTGATTGGGTGGGAAACCAGCAGAGTAACTGAGCTGTGGAGTGTAATGAAGGGTGGTACATGTAGCACTTTGAATCAATCGTTTTCATAAGAATTCAGGCCCCAGGCCAAGCCTTTGATTGCACTTCTTTGAGAACAAGCTGCTGTTTTACAGGGTGAGTTGGATGACCCATCACTTGGCTCAAACATCTAAGAGCTTGTTGGTTATTGGATGAGGGATGCCATGTTGTGACTGTACAAGTGAGTCGTCTAATACTCACCCTGGAGTTTCCTCTCAGAATAACTGCAGTGTTTCTTAGAAAAGTGTACACACCAAAGCATAAATGAGAATCTAGCAGAATATGTAAAGACAATATTTGGGGGCTTTTTTTTTGTTATCTTGCTAGTCTTATTATCTTGGTAGGTTTATTATTTTGAGTTTCTTTGAAGTTTCACCTCCTTATTCCTTGTAGCAGTGATGCAGTCATTGATGTGCATTATTCAGACAGGAAGTCATTGGATACGTCCCAAATGGTAGCCCATTCCCTATTTGGTGCACTACTTTGACTAGGACCCTATTGCTAAAAGTAGTGCACTAAATAGGGAATAGGGTGCCATTTGGGACTTATCCATAATGACATAAAATGGGATCCTGTTCTAGGATTAGACAACGATCTTTCTGTGATCTTATTATCAGCCTTTTGATGAAGGTAAATTATAATGCAAATACAGTCCGTTTGATTATCTGACTCAGTGGAGCTCCTAGGATGACCTACTGTACCCGGGGAACTGCATGTCCTCACCCAAGGGTAGCCTACATATTGCTTTTTCCCCATGAATGAGAAATGAAATGGCAGTGGTAATGATAACAGTGTCTCTAAAAAAGACAGAGAAGCATGGGGTGCAGACAGCCTGGTATTTCAGGGGGGAAATAAAATGTCAACATGATGGGGGAAGAAGTTAGAGAGGCTGTAATTGCAGAGTTCAGGGCAAGTAGCTGAGTCTCTTGGAGACTTCAGGACAATATAATGCCGTTAATTCCAGGTTGTGCTGTGGAGAGAGGAGGTACCAACGGTTTGTGGAAGGTGCAATTATTTTGGAAATGTATTACTTGATCCTATTATTGGAAGCGCTAGCACCATTCAGTTCCTGTAATTTGTCAAGTTAGAGAGGTCCAGGGGAAGAGTGTCTGCAGATAGATATCTGAGAGGAACAGTATAGTCACAGTGGCCTGTAGCAGTGATAAGGAACCAGCAGTACAGTCACAGTGGCCTGTAGCAGTGATAAGGAACCAGCAGTACAGTCACAGTGGCCTGTAGCAGTGATGAGGAACCAGCAGTACAATGTCCTCAATTCATCAGTCATTTACTGCAGAGTATACTTTCTGACGAAATCTTCAATGTGACTTTCATACAAGCAGCACAATGATGCTCACGTGGATTTTTTTTACATTTTTTAATTTAACCTTTATTTGACTAGGCAAGTCAGTTAAGAAGGTTGTGATACAGCCCGGGATCGAACCAGGGTCTGTAGTGACGCCTCTAGCAGTGAGATGCAGTGCCTTAAACCGCTGCGCCACTCGGGAGCACTCAGGATGTAATCACGTGCACATTTTTATCTCTCTCTCCCCCTCTGTGTTTTGACTGCTATTCTGAGCCAATTTCAGTGAAGAATGGCAGAGTGACATTACTGGGACAGGCCTCTGCTTACCCAACTCTCTGTTCCTCTACATCGTGTTAAAAGAGAGGGGATTGGTTCTGATTGGGGTGCATCATACAGGCCAGTGCCTAAAATAGCCAACCCCTGACAGTTGCTTGGCAGAGACAGAGACAGAGGTTAGAGTTTTTATGTTTCTCTCTCTGCCCTTGAATAGATAACACGGTGATGACATAACACGGTGATGACATAAGAGTAAGACTGTGCGGTATGATGGCTCTGTCTAACTGAAGTCCAGCTAACCCCTAAGGGAATTGTTTTTTTGCTGTGTCACTGTAACTGACTGTGTTTTGTCCTCTCCTTTCTCTGTAGGTGGTGGTGAAGACACGGACTGAGTACCAGACGGACCAGAAGAAATCCAAGATGAAGGTGCCCAAGGTGGAGGAGTTTACCATCAGCTTCACTGACGGAGTGTCAGAGAGACTCAAGGTACTCTGAAAGTTAATTTCTTAATTCACTGAGACAGACCAACTCTTCCCTCAGCGCTAAGATGCTACTTTGCGACGTTGCTGCCTGCTAGCGTTGTTCATATTAGAATTCCACTCCTTTAAGCACATATAGTGTTCCTGAGGAGTTATCTTTGGGAATGCATCAACTTCACGGATGCAGATGTAAGTTCCTTAGGAGCTGTACAGGGAACACAATGGTAATTGGGTTGTCATGGTAGCCAGATCTCATGCATCATGAGAATCTCTGTAATACTTAAGCTAGCAAGCTGAACGTCCGTGTGAATATAACAGTGTGTGATCCCCAGTACCTGAGGACATACTGGATGTTTCTTCTGGATTTATTACACATTATTAACATACAGAGTAGATACCCAGGTTGAAATTGAAATGGACCTGAAGTTTCTTATAGAGCAGCTCTGTCACTAACAGTGAGAGGAGACCCAGACCATAGAGTGAAATGGATTGACCTCATCCATAGTTAACTCACGCTCTGCTTTCATTAGCCTCAATAGCAGTGGTCATTGTTCCCTCGACACATCAAATCAATGGGCTGCAATTTCTTATACAGTCCTGAGAGTGAGGGCTAGGGCTGGGAATTGCCAGGGACCTCACAATATGATATTATCAATAGACGTAGGTGCCCATACAATATGTATTGCAATTCCCAGGATTCTATAGGTATTGTGATTCGATGCTGTGATTTTGTTGAGATTTGATGTTACACACATATTCACCATATGTTCCGTGTGGCTCAATTGGTAGAGCAATGGTGTTTGCAACACCAGGCTTGTGAGTTTGATTCCCATGGGGGACAAGTATGAAAATGTATTGCTCTCACTACTGTAAGTCACTCTGGATAAGAGCATCAGCTAAATGTAATATTGTCACTATATGTCTTCTGCAGAAAGAGAAGAGAGAAAAGGAGTTTTGGTCAGTCATGGATATAAAAGTATTTAAAACATTTTGGTTCACTATTTTAAAAAGAAGATGGAGAACAAGCTATAAGATGAAAAATACCAGAGTTTTGGTGCCGGTACAGCCAACTAGCGCTATCTAACGCTACCTAGCAAAAAACACAATATCTTCAGAAATAATATTGCGATATGTAACTGTAACGATTCCCCCCCCCCCCATCACTTGTTTAGTGCTATTACCACTTTAGGTGCTGTTGAATTTTGATAGAAGAGAGGGTTCTGCAGAGTGTTTGACTATAATTATTGTGAGATGGAGTCTGGCAGTGAGGAAGGAGAGCAGAGAGAGGGGAAGTTTGGCTTTAAAGGTCATTTGAGGAGCCGGCAGAGGAAGAGAGAGACAATGAAATATTCAACACAAACAGAGGCTGTGAAGCTTGTCTGAGTGGGGTTGTGACTGACTGAGAGGAGGATCTCTTCTGCCTTGCTTCCTTTGTGGCAGAGTGGAGAGGCTTGATCGACCATGCCTGGCATTCCCTCCCACAGCTGGGAGATGAGATGGAGGTATTTGACCTGGAGACAAGGAGGGCCTTCTCTTGCAGACTGCACGGCGCAATGCGCTATCACCTTCTGTTTGGTGGAGGGGAATTCAAATGAGAGACTTTCTTTTAACTCAGTCTGATTTGTGTGCCGTAGGATCTTTTTGGGGGGCTGGCTGCCTTGCGTGACTGATTGAGCTGAATGAGCAGTGGTGTATTCTGACTATCCTCCCAGCCTAGCGCTGACTGGGGAGAAAGAGACGGATCTGTGTAGGAAGCTCACACATCGTCTCTCCATAGCAGATTGTGTTGATGGATGAAGCGCTCAGAGTATATATGCCTCACCTCCCTGCGATTGCTCCCAGTTGAGTTGAGCACGGCCAAATTCCCCATAGTTACTTTATCCGGGAAAAAGGGGGAGGGACGTCTTCCTTCATTAAACACAAAACAAAAGAAGACTGAGGTCTCTTGGTATCTGATGCAGCAAAGCGTAACATATTAACATATCATGTCGAAATAAAAGGGGGCATTAGGAGGACTCAATTAAAGTGGGGAGGGGGGTGGAGGGACGGGTTTCAAGCTGTCTGCTGGGGCTCGGACGGCAGGTTGTGGCTGGCTCTCTCATTCTCTGCAAGCAGGGAGGCAGGATGTTTGACCACACACTGCATGCCAAGTGGCTCACACAGCATGCCAAGTAGCTCACACAGCATGCCAAGTGGCTCACACAGCATGCCAAGTGGCTCACACAGCATGCCAAGTGGCTCACACAGCATGCCAAGTGGCTCACACAGCATGCCAAGTAGCTCACACAGCATGCCAAGTGGCTCACACAGCATGCCAAGTGGCTCACACAGCATGCCAAGTAGCTCACACAGCATGTAGTAGTAGTAGTAGTAGTAGTAGTAGCAGTAGTAGTAGTAGTGGTAACCTAGTAGTAGTAGTAGTAGTAGTAGTAGTAGTAGTAGTAGCAGTAGTAGCAGTAGTAGTAGTAGTAGTAGTAGTAGTAGCAGTAGCAGTAGTAGTAGTAGTGGTAGCCTAGTAGTAGTAGTAGTAGCAGTAGTAGTAGCATTAGTAGTAGTAGTAGTAGTAGTAGTAGTAGTAGTAGTAGTAGTAGTAGTAGCAGTAGTAGTAGTAGTGGTAGCCTAGTAGTAGTAGTAGTAGTAGTAGTAGTAGCAGTAGTAGTAGTAGTAGTAGTAGTAGTAGTAGTAGTAGTAGTAGTAGTAGTAGTAGTAGCAGTAGTAGTAGTAGTGGTAGCCTAGTAGTAGTAGTAGTAGTAGTAGTAGTAGTAGTAGTAGTAGTAGTAGTAGTAGTAATAGTAATAGTAGTAGTAGTAGTAGTAGTAGCAGTAGCAGCAGCAGTAGTAGCCACGTCCAGTGTCCTGCCCACACCATATAGCGAGAGAGCCTTTCATCCAAAGCAATTATCATATAATTATCTTAACTTACTTAGTTTTTTTCTGTTGGGGAAAAAAAGGCCTGTCGCAAGCAACACAAGCAACGCCTCACTCCACTGAAGGAGAAGTTGGAGATGATTGATGTTCTAAGTACATATGTGACCTAAACAGTTGTTTCAGTTGGATGAGTAATGCTGCCATACAGAATGTTCAGAGTGTATGGTTATTATGTGCTAGTCATTTATGAGTTCAGAAATATGCACACACACACACACACGCACGTGCACATACACACACACACAAACACATGCTCACACGCACACACATGCTCATACGAACACACACACGCTCACACACACACAAAGGAAAATTGGTTTACCTGTAACAATAGCTTATAAATACTCCATTTAAACGGGAATCAATTCTCAATTGCGATACGGTTCTAGAAACATAAAGCCCTTTACTTTCATATACATCAAAATAATCGCAAACTTTTCAGACAGCACGTTTCAGAGACAGCGCGTTTCAGTGACAGCACGTTTCAGAGACAGCGCGTTTCAGAGATAGCACGTTTCAGTGACAGCACGTTTCAGAGACAGCACGTTTCAGAGACAGCACGTTTCAGTGACAGCACGTTTCAGTGACAGCACGTTTCAGTGACAGCACGTTTCAGAGACAGCACGTTTCAGTGACAGCACGTTTCAGAGACAGCATGTTTCAGTGACAGCACATTTCAGTGACAGCACGTTTCAGAGACAGCATGTTTCAGTGACAGCACGTTTCAGTGACAGCACGTTTCAGTGACAGCACGTTTCAGAGACAGCATGTTTCAGTGACAGCATGTTTCAGTGACAGCACGTTTCAGTGACAGCACGTTTCAGAGACAGCATGTTTCAGTGACAGCACGTTTCAGTGACAGCACGTTTCAGAGACAGCACGTTTCAGAGACAGCACGTTTCAGAGACAGCATGTTTCAAAGACAGCACATTTCAGAGACAGCACGTTTCAGAGACAGCACGTTTCAGTGACAACATGTTTCAGAGACAGCACGTTTCAGTGACAGCACATTTCAGTGACAGCAAGTTTCTGGAAGACTTCTTCTGTTACACACAGGTGTTCGGAGCATGCTAGATAGCTAATTAGTATAGGTGGTCCCTCCATCTGCAGTCTGTCTTCTGTAAACACGCGCTGTAACATGGAGATGTGGCCATGTGGGAACACTAACCCTAACACTATTAAAGGTGTGTATCCATTTCTCGCTGATATGAAAGGTAAGGTCCTTATGCTTAACGCCTTTGTCAAATGACAATGACTCTTATGTGTAATGTAATGAAATGGAACTGAGAGTCATGAACAATGGCTAACTCTACCTGTGTGCACATGAGTATAGAGAAAATAAAATGAAAGAGCAGGGAGCTGAGCTGAGACGGCTCTCTCTCTCTGTCAAGGGACTCAGCAGAATGAGAATGAAGGGCAGGTGCTGGCTGGGTGTCTCCACATATCCAAAACATTGCCTGTGAGCATCAGAGGTGAACCAGTTGCATACACACCCCGAGCAGGACATTCATCAGCATTTCTCAATGGACAAATTTACTCCATTGAGTCAAAAAAACTTCTGATTCCAGGAGGACCATGAGCTGTTGCTATCAATAAGGTGTCTGATTCATCATTTTCACCTCGAATAGAAGTAGAGGGACTTTTGTCAGAGGTTGCTTGTTGTGAGTGCTGAGGGAACGTTATGCACTTGGCCAGATGATTCTGCATCTTTGTTGCATTCTTCACATAAGATTTGGCACAGTATTTGCAAATGTGCATAGCTTTTCCTTCTACATTAGCTGCAGTGAAATGTCTCCACACATCAGATAGTGCCCGTGGCATTTTCCTGTAAAGAGTTTTCTTTTTTTTTGAAAAAATAAATAAATACAATTCCATGTACAGATAAATAGTTAAGCAATTAGATTAAACAACTCCTTTGTAAGATATATGTTTTAATATGAAACATGTATGGAAACAGGTGAATTAACACTCCTCAGTTAGCAGGCTCAAGCAAGCTAAAACCCACATGGTAGCAAAAACTAACTAGCAGAAATTGTTAACCAGTTAGAAATGATTTAAACACACTTTGCTGTAGGGTACTATTTACTAGTTAGCAAAAAATCATGAATGTCATATAAAATATATTCACCTCACCCAGTATTGTAATCAAAACTTACCAGAACGCATGTAGTACTTGGCTCAGACAGTGTAGTAGTGTGGGAGCAATAGCATCTCATTAGTGTGCAAGATCTTGAGAATCAGCTGTACATGTGATGGAAGAGTGCACTGCACATGTGATGGAAGAATCCACTGTGTGTGCAGAGGGTTGCAATTCCATTGAATTGGGGATAGTTTAACCAAAATATGCCACAAGACCTAGAATTGCCTTATGTGTATCCCACAAAAAAGGCTCAATGTTATAAGCTAACTTTTTTGATGAATTTCAGCAAAATTCCCCAAATTCCAGGGCTTAACTTCCCGTGGAAAATGTCTGGAAAAATTCTGGAAATTTACCGGAAAGTTTCCAACCCTTTGCATCCCTAATAGAGAGTAGAGAGTAGTAGACAGTATAGAGTAAACGAGAGTATAGAGTAGTAGAGAGTAAACGAGAGTATAGAGTAGTAGAGAGTATATATTATAGAGTAGTAGAGAGTCGAGAGTAGAGAGTATAGAGTAGTAGGTAGTAGAGAGGAGTAGGGAGTATTAGAGAGTATATAGTAGTAGATAGTATAGAGTAGTAGAGTTTAGAGTAGTAGAGAGTATATAGTAGTAGAGATAGTAGAGAGTAGAGAGTAGTAGAGAGTATATAGTAGTAGAGATAGTAGAGAGTATAGAGTAGAGAGTAGTATAGAGTATAGAGTAGTAGAGAGTAGTAGAGTTTAGAGTAGTAGAGAGTATATAGTAGTAGAGATAGTAGAGAGTATAGAGTAGAGAGTAGTAGAGAGTATAGAGTAGTAGGTAGTAGAGAGTAGTAGAGAGTATATAGTAGTAGAGAGTAGAGAGTGTAGAGTAGAAGAGAGTATAGAGTAGTAGAGAGTATATAGTAGTAGAGAGTAGAGAGTGTAGAGTAGAAGAGAGTATAGAGTAGTAGAGAGTAGAAGAGAGTAGTAGAGAGTAGAAGAGAGTATGGAGTAGTAGAGAGTATAGAGTAGCAGAGAGTAGAGAGTAGTAGAGAGTAGCAGAGAGTATAGAGTAGCAGAGAGTATAGAGTAGTAGAGAGTAGCAGAGAGTATAGAGTAGGAGTGAGTATAGAGTAGTAGAGAGTAGAAGAGAGTATGGAGTAGTAGAGAGTAGAAGAGAGTAGTAGAGAGTAGAAGAGTGTATGGAGTAGTAGAGCGTATAGAGTAGCTGCAGGTATAGAGTAGTAGAGTTTAGAGTAGTAGAGAGTATAGAGTAGTAGAGTTTAGAGTAGTAGAGAGTATAGAGTAGTAGAGAGTTTAGAGTAGTCGAGAGAAGAGAGTAGTAGAGAGTAGAGAGTAATAGAGAGTAGTAGAGAGTAGTAGAGAGTAGACAGTAGTATAGAGTAGTAGAGAGTAGAGAGTAGTAGAGAGTAGAGAGTAGAGAGTAGTAGAGAGTAGAGAGTAGTAGAGAGTAGTATAGAGTAGTATAGTGTAGTAGAGAGTATAGAGTAGTAGAGAGTAGAGAGTAGTAGAGCGTAGAGAGTAGTAGAGAGTATAGAGTAGTAGAGAGTAGAGCGTAGTATAGAGTATAGAGTAGAGGAGAGTAGAGGAGTATAGAGTAGTATAGAGTATAGAGTAGTAGAGAGTAGTGGAGTATAGAGTAGTAGAGAGTAGAGAGTAGTAGAGTATAGATTAGTAGAGAGTATATAGTAGTAGAGAGTAGTAGAGGGGAAATAGAGAGTAGTAGAGCGTGTAGAGTATGGAGTAGTAGAGGGTAGTATAGCGTATAGAGTAGAGAGTAGTAGAGAGTAGAGAGTGTAGAGTAGTGGAGAGTGAGAGGAGTTTTTACTAGAGAGGAGTAGAGAGTAGATAGTAGTAGAGCGTAGAGAGTAGTAGAGAGGAGTATATAATAGATAGTAGTAGAGAGGAGTAAAGAGTAGTAGAGAGGAGTAAAGAGTAGTAGAGAGGAGTAGAGAGGAGTAGAGAGTAGAGAGGAGTAGAGAATAGATAGTAGTAGAGAGGAGTAAAGAGTAGTAGAGAGGAGTAAAGAGTAGTAGAGAGGAGTAGAGAGTAGAGAGGAGTAGAGAGTATATATTAGTAGAGAGTAGAGAGTAGTAGAGAGTAGAGAGTAGTAGAGAGGAGTAGAGAATAGATAGTAGTAGAGAAGAGTAAAGAGTAGTAGAGAGGAGTTGAGAATAGGTAGTAGTAGAGAGGAGTAAAGAGTAGTAGAGAGGAGTAGAGAGTATATATTAGTAGAGAGTAGAGAGTAGTAGAGAGTAGAGAGTAGTAGAGAGTAGAGAGTAGAGAGTAGTAGAGAGTAGAGAGTAGTAGAGAGTAGAGAGTAGAGAGTAGTAGAGAGTAGAGGGTAGTAGAGAGTAGTAGAGAGTAGTAGAGAGTTGTAGAGAGTATATATTAGTAGAGAGTAGTAGAGAGTAGAGAGTAGTAGAGAGTAGAGAGTAGTAGAGAGGAGTAGAGAGTAGAGAGTAGTAGAGAGTAGAGAGTAGTAGAGAGTAGAGAGTAGTAGAGAGGAGTAGAGAGTAGAGAGTAGAGAGTAGTAGAGAGTAGAGAGTAGTAGAGAGGAGTAGAGAGTATAGAGTAGGGATACAATGTGAAGCAGTGCATTTGTTAAAATCTCTATGTTAAGAGACAACCCATTTTCCAGTTTGTGAGGCATCACATTGATTTACATGGCTTCTCTGTGGAACTGTACATTTGTAAATATGTTAAAACTATCATTTCTAGACTCGATTTCCACCTAGAGGCTTTACTCCCCGGCTCTGTCACACAACTGAGGCAAGTCAATGGCCAGTATGGATCAGCCTGTTCTGTGACAGTTAGTCCTCCAGTCAGGAGCTAGGTTGTGGCCTGAGGCCAGCAGCAATCCTCCTCCTGACTATAATTAATTACCAGACTCTCATCTGTCACTTGCGCCATCCGCGTTTCTAAAGTGCCAGTAAATACAAACTCACTCACTCACTCACTCACTCATTCACTCATTCACTCACTCACTCACTCACTCACTCACTCACTCACTCACTCACTCACTCACTCACTCACTCACTCACTCACTCACTCACTCACTCACTCACTCACTCACTCACTCACTCACTCACCTTGGAGCCATAGAAACACTGCCAGGTCCTAGTGCTAGGCAATTAGAGACGCCTCCCTGGTGAACGCTGGCCATTGATTGGTTGGATTAATCAGCCATGTTGTTCCTGGGCAGCCCTGACCCCCCCAGCCCAGTTAGCCAGTGATGCTGACTGACTGCCTGACTGCCTGCCTGTCAGTGCTACGATGATCGATGGCTTCCAGTTATTCCGATTACAGCTGGGTCCTCCTCCACCCTCTCTGGGATAGAGAATCTATCAACATGGCATCGCATGGGGAGGTTCAACTTTGAATGGTTAGGAGGCATTGCATGATAGCTAAGATTGAACATGTGAAGATACTGTTACAATTAATTAGTTTACCCACTACCCCTCCACATGTACAGACAGATACACGCAATGGGTTATGTGGGCTACAGATGGGAAATACTATATGTTCATTTATTACTGCTATTCACTGTTCCATTGGACCAAAAGGAACAACAAAAGACGGTTGGTAGTTTGTGCCAAAGGAGTAATTTATTGTTGTGATTTGTCATTTCAAAAAGGACAGCATATTCAAGCTGCCGCGGGGGCCAAGGGTTTTTGTGTGAGCAATGCAGGAGATCATTTATAGCAGCAGCTGGCTTTTCCTCTGTTCGAACAGGGATTAACTCTCAGCTGCCTCCAATACCGCACAATTATTACATCTGGTTACAGAGCTCATGTTAAATCCTCAACTTTCTCCCTAATGATGTGTTCTGTATAATGTTTCAGGAAAAGTTCAATTATTCGCCAATTTACTTTCTGTAATCTGGTTTTCGAGAGTAACAGGCTTACTACACCACTCGCGTCGCGTGCACGAGCGTTGCAAAATACATTTAGAAATCTATATTATTCAATTATTGTACCCACACTGCTCGCGCACACCAACGAGCGTCTGCGTTGCCAAGGGGTAAAATAGAAGTCAGTTCTATGTGTGACGCGGATCGCGCTGCAAGTCCCGCCTCTCCCATCTCCTCATTGATTTATAGAAACAGGTACCCACATGCCATCTCCTCATTGGTTATACCCATGTGGGTGACTGAAAGACGAATGAAGTCAGTGGCGGTAAGGCACGTAATTTATGAAAGTTTCCAATTGCAATATAAAGTCCAGAGAAAAAAAGGCCTGGAAGGAGGAGAGATGACTAGAAACGATTCGGTTGACCGTTTTATGTGTGGATTAATTGTCGGAGTCGAGGAACTTGTGCATTTCAGGTAAAATAACAACTCAATGTTTATATCCCAGGACAAATTAGCTAGCAACAGCAAGCTATCTAAATGGGACAAATTAGCTAGCAAGTGCAAGCTAGCTAGCTAAATTGCCATAAATGTTTAATGCTTTTCAACCTGTCCCCAAATTAATGTATTTGGTTAGAGTTTGTTTTGATATTTTAACCTGCGTGTTGTGATCACGTTTGGTGTGGGGGGACAAAATACATTTATGCACGATGGCGTACGATGGTGCACGCACGCAGCTGGTTTGGGTTCCGTGTAACACTCCCCGCAGAAATGATTTGATCATTTGATTTGTGGGGATGTGGAAATAGGGACACGCTGTCATTGAGGAGGTAGCATAAGGATATGTTATTGTAATTCAGGCTGAAGTGTCCCAGTCCTTGTTTCTGGTTTGTGTGGATCTGACACTTTCCATGAGCACTTTATATGTTGTGAAGTCATGATGACAGTGGGATTCTAATTGACTGCTGTGTTCTGTCAGAACCCTCTCCTCCATCTCTGGCCCGGTGAGCTTGGGGAGCAATTTGTTTCTATGTGTCTGTCTGTTTCTTTCCTTCTCTCTCTCTCTCTCTCTCTCTCTCTCTCTCTCTCTCTCTCTCTCTCTCTCTCTCTCTCTCTCTCTCTCTCTCTCTCTCTCTCTCTCTCTCTCTCTCTCTCTCTCTCTCTCTCTCTCTCTGCCTATAGCTATCTCTGTTTCTCTCTCTTTCTCGTCTCCCCAATTATCTCTCTGTGCATGGTCTCTCTCTCTCGCTCTCTGGCTCTCTGTCTCTCTCTCTCGCTCTCTGTCTGTCTCTCTCTCGCTCTCTGTCTGTCTCTCTCTCGCTCTCTGTTTCTGTCTGTCTCTCTCTCGCTCTCTGTTTCTGTCTGTCTCTCTCTCGCTCTCTGTTTCTGTCTGTCTCTCTCTCGCTCTCTGTTTCTGTCTGTCTCTCTCTCGCTCTCTGTTTCTGTCTGTCTCTCTCTCTCGCTCTCTGTTTCTGTCTGTCTCTCTCTCTCGCTCTCTGTTTCTGTCTGTCTCTCTCTCGCTCTCTGTTTCTGTCTGTCTCTCTCTGTTTCTGTCTGTCTGTCTGTCTGTCTGTCTGTCTGTCTGTCTGTCTGTCTGTCTGTCTGTCTGTCTGTCTGTTTCTTTCCTTCTCTCTCTCTCTCTCTCTCTCTCTCTCTCTCTCTCTCTCTCTCTCTCTCTCTCTCTCTCTCTCTCTCTCTCTCTCTCTCTCTCTCTGCCTATAGCTATCTCTGTTTCTCTCTCTTTCTCGTCTCCCCAATTATCTCTCTGTGCATGGTCTCTCTCTCTCGCTCTCTGGCTCTCTGTCTCTCTCTCTCGCTCTCTGTCTGTCTCTCTCTCGCTCTCTGTTTCTGTCTGTCTCTCTCTCGCTCTCTGTTTCTGTCTGTCTCTCTCTCGCTCTCTGTTTCTGTCTGTCTCTCTCTCGCTCTCTGTTTCTGTCTGTCTCTCTCTCGCTCTCTGTTTCTGTCTGTCTCTCTCTCGCTCTCTGTTTCTGTCTGTCTCTCTCTCTCGCTCTCTGTTTCTGTCTGTCTCTCTCTCTCGCTCTCTGTTTCTGTCTGTCTCTCTCTCTCGCTCTCTGTTTCTGTCTGTCTCTCTCTCGCTCTCTGTTTCTGTCTGTCTCTCTCTTTCGCTCTCTGTCTCTCTCTGTTTCTGTCTGTCTGTCTGTCTGTCTGTCTGTCTGTCTCTCTCTCTCTCTCTCTCTCTCTCTCTCTCTCTCTCTCTCTCTCTCTCTCTCTCTCTCTCTCTCTCTCTCTCTCTCTCTCTCTCTCTCTCTCTCTCTCTCTCTCTCTCTCTCTCTCTCTCTCTCTCTCATACATCATTATATTTCGGCCAGGCAGGCAGGGCCCACAGAGGGCCCCCTTCATCTCCTCATCAAGCTGCTCCGAACTCTCCACATCCAGCAGCACCTAGCTTCACATAATAAGGTGTGATAGTGAGGCGCTGGAGACGGACTGACAGGAAGATATTAATGAGCGTGTCTGAGGGATGTTAACAGGAGTGTTTAGTTGTTCTTTACCAAGCCTGGGGGGTGTTGTCGGGTAAATTTCCTCCAAGCCCGAGATCAACACCCCTGCATTAATATCATATCTTCTCTTCTCCTAAACAATTTTATCCAAAATGCAGGTCATTAGAAAAATTCAATGATTCTTGTTTGCATATCCTCGTTAGTGGTGTGTTTACTTAGAACAGGTAGAAGGTAGAAGTCAGGATCACTTAATAACCAACACACTATCACAACCTATTGTGAAAGTAGACACAAATTACACAATTATCGTTCTTCATAATGCATTTATGTACATTACACGGATTCCAATTTGTTGTGGCTAACGTTAGCTAGATTAGTTAGTTGGCTAACGTTAGCTAGGCTAAGGGTTAAGGTTAGGGTTAGAGGTTAAGGTTCGGTTTAGGGATTAGGGCTAGGGGTTAAGGTTGGGTTAGAGTTAGGTAACATGCTAACTAAGTAGTTAAGGGTTAAGGTTAGGGTTAGCTAACATGCTAACTGAGTAGTTAAAAAGTAGTAAGTTGTTGCAAAGTTGATAATTAGCTAAAATGCTAAAGTTGTCTGTGACATAATTTGACCATGCAACATTTGGGTTGCTAGACGGTTGCGTTATACAATCTTACCGACCAACCCGACCAACCTCCCTCCTATCGTTTCTGTCTTAAGTAACCTACTGTCTTTATCTGTGATTAAAATGCACTTTATACAAAATTGTGTACTACACACAAAAAAATAATATTTTTCATGTGCCGGTCATGAATTCCCAATAAGCTATTCATGTTTATTTCAAAATAATCTGTGATATTGGTTAGCAATAACAGGATTGTGTATAACAAATGCCATCGCTCGGTGTGAGATAGTGCCATGCTATCAGTTAAGAACAAATTCTTATTTACAATGACGGTCCTCGTCTCTGTGCGTGCGTGGATTCATAGAACGTCACTAAGTCTTTCAAGTGTTATCCCTAATAAAAATCTAGATTGTCTAAGTTTCTAAGTGTGAACCTGTCTTCATTAGACGTGCCAGTGTGTTCTTTTCAAACCCTTGAAGTGCTACCTCCTGAGAGACCTGCCCCAATTGGGCTCATTAACATAATGAGAAATGAACTCATACTGAAGATGACACTGCTTCCCTTCTCTAATGGATAAGTCAAATCAAATCAAAGTTTATTTGCCACGTGCGCCGAATACAACAGTGAAATGCTTACTTACAGGCCCTAACCAACAGTGCAATTTTTAAGTAAAAAATAGGTATTAGGTGAACAATAGATAAGTAAGGAAATAAAAAACCAACAGTAAAAAGACAGTGAATAATAACAGTAGCGAGGCAATATACAGTAGCGAAGCTATAACAGTAGCGAGGCTATAACAGTAGCGAAGCTATAACAGTAGCGAGGCTATAACAGTAGCGAGGCTATAACAGTAGCGAGGCTATAACAGTAGCGAGGCTATAACAGTAGCGAGGCAATATACAGTAGTGAGGCTATAACATTAGTGAAGCTATAACAGTAGCGAGGCTATAACAGTAGCGAAGCTATAACAGTAGCGAGGCTATAACAGTAGTGAAGCTATAACAGTAGCGAGGCTATAACAGTAGTGAGGCTATAACAGTAGCGAGGCTATAACAGTAGCGAAGCTATAACAGTAGAGAGGCTATAACAGTAGCGAAGCTATAACAGTAGCGAGGCAATATACAGTAGCGAAGCTATAACAGTAGCGAGGCTATAACAGTAGTGAAGCTATAACAGTAGCGAGGCAATATACAGTAGCGAAGCTATAACAGTAGCGAGGCAATATACAGTAGCGAGGCAATATACAGTAGTGAAGCTATAACAGTAGCGAGGCAATATACAGTAGCGAAGCTATAACAGTAGCGAGGCTATAACAGTAGTGAAGCTATAACAGTAGAGAGGCTATAACAGTAGCGAAGCTATAACAGTAGCGAGGCAATATACAGTAGCGAAGCTATAACAGTAGCGAGGCTATAACAGTAGTGAAGCTATAACAGTAGCGAGGCAATATACAGTAGCGAAGCTATAACAGTAGCGAGGCAATATACAGTAGCGAGGCAATATACAGTAGTGAAGCTATAACAGTAGCGAGGCAATATACAGTAGCGAAGCTATAACAGTAGCGAGGCTATAACAGTAGTGAAGCTATAACAGTAGAGAGGCTATAACAGTAGCGAAGCTATAACAGTAGCGAGGCAATATACAGTAGCGAAGCTATAACAGTAGCGAGGCTATAACAGTAGTGAAGCTATAACAGTAGCGAGGCAATATACAGTAGCGAAGCTATAACAGTAGCGAGGCAATATACAGTAGCGAGGCAATATACAGTAGTGAAGCTATAACAGTAGCGAGGCAATATACAGTAGCGAAGCTATAACAGTAGCGAGGCTATAACAGTAGTGAAGCTATAACAGTAGCGAGGCAATATACAGTAGTGAAGCTATATACAGTAGCGAGGCAATATACAGTAGTGAAGCTATAACAGTAGCGAGGCAATATACAGTAGTGAAGCTATAACAGTAGCGAGGCTATAACAGTAGTGAAGCTATAACAGTAGCGAGGCAATATACAGTAGCGAGGCAATATACAGTAGCGAGGCTATAACAGTAGTGAAGCTATAACAGTAGCGAGGCAATATACAGTAGTGAAGCTATAACAGTAGCGAGGCTATAACAGTAGCGAGGCTATAACAGTAGTGAAGCTATATACAGTAGCGAGGCAATATACAGTAGCGAGGCAATATACAGTAGTGAAGCTATAACAGTAGCGAGGCAATATACAGTAGTGAAGCTATAACAGTAGCGAGGCTATAACAGTAGCGAGGCAATATACAGTAGCGAGGCAATATACAGTAGCGAGGCTATAACAGTAGTGAAGCTATAACAGTAGCGAGGCAATATACAGTAGTGAGGCAATATACAGTAGCGAGGCTATAACAGTAGTGAAGCTATAACAGTAGCGAGGCAATATACAGTAGTGAAGCTATAACAGTAGCGAGGCAATATACAGTAGTGAAGCTATAACAGTAGCGAGGCTATAACAGTAGCGAGGCTATAACAGTAGTGAAGCTATATACAGTAGCGAGGCAATATACAGTAGCGAGGCAATATACAGTAGTGAAGCTATAACAGTAGCGAGGAAATATACAGTAGTGAAGCTATAACAGTAGTGAAGCTATAACAGTAGTGAAGCTATAACAGTAGCGAGGCAATATACAGTAGTGAAGCTATAACAGTAGCGAGGCAATATACAGTAGTGAGGCTATATACAGTAGCGAGGCAATATACAGTAGTGAAGCTATATACAGTAGCGAGGCAATATACAGTAGTGAAGCTATATACAGTAGCGAGGCAATATACAGTAGTGAAGCTATAACAGTAGCGAGGCTATAACAGTAGCGAGGCAATATACAGTAGCGAGGCTATAACAGTAGCGAGGCTATAACAGTAGCGAGGCAATATACAGTAGCGAGGCTATAACAGTAGCGAGGCTATAACAGTAGCGAGGCTATAACAGTAGCGAGGCTATATACAGTAGCGAGGCTATAACAGTAGCGAGGCTATAACAGTAGCGAGGCAATATACAGTAGCGAGGCTATAACAGTAGCGAGGCTATATACAGACACCGGTTAGTCGGGCTAATTGAGGTAGTATGTACATGTACAGTAGGTATGGTTAAAGTGACGATGCATATATGATAAACAGAGAGTAGCAGCAGCGTAAAAGTGGGGGTAGTGGGTGGCGGGACACAATGCAGATAGTCCAGGTAGCCAATGTGCAGGGGCACCGGTTAGTCGCGCTAATTGAGGTAGCATGTACATGAATGTATAGTTTAAGTGACTATGCATATATGATAGAGAGCAGCAGCGTAACAGAGGGGTTGGGAGAGTGGCTGGGACAATGCAAATAGTCCAGGTAGCCATTTGATTACCTGTTCAGGATTCTTATGGCTTGGGGGTAAAAGCTGTTGAGAAGCCTTTTGGTCCTAGACTTGGCGCGCCGGTACCACTTGCCATGCGGTGGTAGAGAAAACAGTCCATGACTGGGGTGGGTAGGATCTTTGACAATTTTTAGGGCCTTCCTCTGACACCACCTGGTGTAGAGGTCCTGGATGGCAGGCAGCTTAGCCTCAGTGATGTACTGGGCCATACGCACTACCCTCTGTAGTGCCTTGCGGTCGGAGGCCAAGCAGTTGCCGTACCAGGCAGTGATGCAACCAGTCAGGATGCTCTCGATGTTGCAGCTGTAGAACCTTTTGAGGATCTGAGGACCCATGCCAAATCATTTTAGTTTCCTGAGGGGGAATAGGCTTTGTCGTGCCCTCTTTACGACTTTCTTGGTGTGTTTGGACCATTCTAGTTTGTTGGTGATGTGGACATCAAGGAACTTGAAGCTCTCAACCTGCTCCTCTACAGCCCCGTCGATGAGAATGGGGACGTGCTCGGTCCTCCTTTTCATATAATCCACAATCATCTCCTTAGTCTTGATACGTTGAGGGATAAGTTGTTATTCCGGCACCACCCGGCCAGGTCTCTGACCTCCTCCCTATAGGCTGTCTCGTCGTTGTCGGTGATCAGGCCTACCACTGTTGTGTCGTATGCAAACTTAATGATGGTGTTGGAGTCGTACCTGGCCACGCAGTCGTGGGTGAACAGGGAGTACAGGAGGGGACTGAGCACGCACCCCTGAGGGGCTCCAGTGTTGAGGATCAGCGTGGCAGATGTGTTGCTACCTACCCTCACCACCTGGGAGCAGCCCGTCAGGAAGTCCAGGATCCAGTTGCGGAGGGAGGCATTTAGTCCCAGGATCCTTAGCTTAGTGATGAGCTTTGAGGGTACTATAATGTTGAATACTGAGCTGTAGTCAATGAATAGCATTCTCGCGTAGGTGTTCCTTTTGTTCAGGTGGGAAAGGGTAGTGTGGAGTGCAATAGAGATTGCATCATCCGTAGATCTGTTTGGGCGGTATGCAAATTGAAGTGGGTCTAGGATTTCTGGCATAATGGTGTTGACGTGAGCCATTACCAGCCTTTCAAAGCACTTCATGGCTACGGACGTGAGTGCTAAGGGTCTGTAGTCATTTAGGCAAGTTGCCTTAGTGTTCTTGGGCACAGGGACTATGGTGGTCTGCTTGAAACAAATTGGTATTACAGACTCAATCAGGGACATGTTGAAAATGTCAGTGAAAACACCTGCCAGTTGGTCAGCACATGCCCGGAGCACACTTCCTGGTAGTCCGTCTGGCCCCGCGGCCTTGTGAATGTTGACCTGTTTAAAAGTCTTACTCATGTCGGCTACGGAGAGCGTGATCACACAGTCATCCGGAACAGCTGATAGTCTCATGCATGCCTCAGTGTTGCTTGCCTCGAAGCGAGCATAGAAGTGATTTGGCTCGTCTGGGAGGCTCATGTCACTGGACAGCTCGCGGCTGTGCTTCCCTTTGTAGTCTGTAATACTTTGCAAGCCCTGCCACATAAGACGAGCGTCGGAGCCGGTGTAGTACGATCTTAGCCCTGTATTGGCGCTTTGCCTGTTTGATGGTTCCTTGGAGGGCATAGCAGGATTTCTTATAAGCTTGCGGAATAGAGTCCCGCACCTTGAAAGCGGCAGCTCTACACTTTAGCTCAGTGCGAATGTTGCCTGTAATCCATGGCTTTTGGTTGGGGTACAGTGGGGAGAACAAGTATTTGATACACTGCCGATTTTGAAGGTTTTCCTACTTACAAAGCATGTAGAGGTCTGTAATTTTTATCATAGGTACACTTCAACTGTGAGAGACGGAATCTAAAACAAAAATCCAAAAAATCACATTGTATGATTTTTAAGTAATTAATTTGCATTTTATTGCATGACATAAGTATTTGATCACCTACCAACCAGTAAGAATTCCGGCTCTCACAGACCTGTTAGTTTTTCTTTAAGAAGCCCTCCTGTTCTCCACTCATTACCTGTATTAACTGCACCTGTTTGAACTTGTTACCTGTATAAAAGACACCTGTACACACACTCAATCAAACAGACTCCAATCTCTCCACAATGGCCAAGACCAGAGAGCTGTGTAAGGACATCAGGGATAAAATTGTAGACCTGCACAAGGCTGGGATGGGCTACAGGACAATAGGCAAGCAGCTTGGTGAGAAGGCAACAACTGTTGGCGCAATTATTAGAAAATGGAAGAAGTTGAAGATGACGGTCAACCACCCTCGGTCTGGGGCTCCATGCAAGATCTCACCTCGTGGGGCATCAATGATCATGAGAAAGGTGAGGGATCAGCCCATAACTACACTGCAGGACCTGGTCAATGACCTGAAGAGAGCTGGGACCACAGTCTCAAAGAAAACCATTAGTAACACACTACACCGTCATGGATTGAAATCCTGCAGCGCATGCAAGGTCCCCCTGCTCAAGCCAGCGCATTTCTAGGCCCGTCTGAAGTTTGCCAATGACCATCTGGATGATCCAGAGGAGGAATGGGAGAAGGTCATGTGGTCTGATGAGACAAAAATAGAGCTTTTTGGTCTAAACTCCACTCGCCGTGTTTGGAGGAAGAAGAAGGTTGAGTACAACCCCAAGAACACCCTCCCAACCGTGAAGCATGGAGGTGGAAACATCATTCTTTGGGGATGCTTTTCTGCAAAGGGGACAGGACGACTGCATCATATTGAGGGGAGGATGGATGGGGCCATGTATCGCGAGATCTTGGCTAAAAACCTCCTTCCCTCAGTAAGAGCATTGAAGATGGGTCGTGGCTGGATCTTCCAGCATGACAACGACCCGAAACACACAGCCAGGGCAACTAAGGAGTGGCTCCGTAAGAAGCATCTCAAGGTCCTGGAGTGGCCTAGCCAGTCTCCAGACCTGAACCCAATAGAAAATCTTTGGAGGGAGCTGAAAGTCCGTATTGCCCAGCGACAGCCCCGAAACCTGAAGGATCTGGAGAAGGTCTGTATGGAGGAGTGGGCCAAAATCCCTGCTGCAGTGTGTGCAAACCTGGTCAATAACTACAGGAAACGTATGATCTTTGTAATTGCAAACAAAGGTTTCTGTACCAAATATTAAGTTCTGCTTTTCTGATGTATCAAATACTTATGTCATGCAATAAAATGCAAATTAATTACTTAAAAATCATACAATGTGATTTTCTGGATTTTTGTTTTAGATTCCGTCTCTCACAGTTGAAGTGTACCTATGATAAAAATTACAGACCTCTACATGCTTTGTAAGTTGGAAAACCTGCAAAATCGGCAGTGTATCAAATACTTGTTCTCCCCACTGTATGTACGTACAGTCACTGTGGGGACGACGTCCTCGATGCACTTATTGATGAAGGCAGTGACTGATGTGGTGTACTCCTCAATGCAATCGGAAGAATCCCGGAACATGTTCCAGTCTGTGATAGCAAAACAGTTCGGTAGTTTAGCATCTGATTCATCTGACCACGTTTTTATAGACCGAGTCACTGGTGCTTCCTGCTTTAATTTTAGCTTGTAAGCAGGAATCAGGAGGATAGAATTGTGGTCAGATTTACCAAATGGAGGGCGAGGGAGAGCTTTGTACGCGTCTCTGTGTGTGGCGTAAAGGTGATCTTAAATTATTTTCCATCTGGTTGCGCATTTAACATGTTGATAGAAATGAGGTAAAACTGATTTGCATTAAAGTCTCCGGCCACTAGGAGTGCCGCCTCTGAGTGAGTGGTTTCCTGTCTCAACAGGAGAGAGTCTGTTTTGAGCTGTCTGTTCATCTCAACAGGAGAGAGTCTGTTTGTGGTTGTTCCATTTTTGTAATGTTTATGTATGTACTGTATGTACATTGAACAGAAATATAAACGCAACCTGCAAAGTGTTGGTCCCATGTTTCATGAGCTGAAATTAAAGATCCCAGAAATGTTCCAGCAACTTTGCACAGCCATTGAAGAGGAGTGGGACAACATTCCACAGGCCACAATCAACAGCCTGATCAACTCTATGCGAAGGAGATGTGTTTTGCAGCATGGGGAAAATGGTGGTCACACCAGATACTGACTGTTTTTCTGATCCAAGCCCCTACTTATTTTATAAAGGTACACTATATGACCAAAGGTATGTGGACAGCTGCTCATAGTACATCTCTTTCCAAAATCTTGGGCATTAATATGGAGTTGGTCCCCCCTTTGCTGCTATAACAGCCTCCATTCTTCTGGGAAGGCTTTCCACTAGATGTTGGAACATTGCATTTTATTTATTTATTTTTTATTTAACCTTTATTTAACCAGGTAGGCAAATTGAGAACACGTTCTCATTTACAATTGCGACCTGGCCAAGATAAAGCAAAGCAGTTCGACACATACAACAACACATAGTTACACATGGAGTAAAACAAACATATAGTCAATAATACAGTGAAAGAAAATAAGTCTATATACAATGTGAGCAAGTGAGGTGAGATAAGGGAGGTGAAGGCAAACAAATATATGTATAAATAAATAAAAATATAAAAAGGCCATGGAGGCGAAGTGAGTACAACACAGCAAGTAAAATAAAAACTAAAAAACACTGGAATGGTTGGTTTGCAGTGGAAGAAAGTGCAAAGTAGAGACAGAAATAATGGGGTGCAAAGGAGCAAAATAAATTAATAAATAATACAGTAGGTAAAGAGGTAGTTGTTTGGGCTAAATTGTAGATGGGTTATGTACAGGTGCAGTAATCTATGAGCTGCTCTGACAGCTGGAGCTTAAAGCTAGTGAGGGAGATAGGTGTTTCCAGTTTCAGAGATTTTTGTAGTTCGTTCCAGTCATTGGCAGCTGAGAACTGGAAGGAGAGGCGTCCAAAGGAAGAATTGGTTTTGGGGGTGACTAGAGAGATATACCTGCTGGAGCGCGTGCTACAGGTAGGTGCTGCTATGGTGACCAGCGAGCTGAGATAAGGGGGGACTTTACCTAGCAGGGTCTTGTAGATGACCTGGAACCAGTGGGTTTGGCGACGAGTATGAAGCGAGGGCCAGCCAACGAGAGTGTACAGGTCGCAGTGGTGGGTAGTATATGGGGCTTTGGTGACAAAACGGATGGCACTGTGATAGACTGCATCCAATTTATTGAGTAGGGTTTTGGAGGCTATTTTGTAAATGACATCACCGAAGTCGAGGATTGGTAGGATGGTCAGTTTTACAAGGGTATGTTTGGCAGCATGAGTAAAGGATGCTTTGTTGCGGAATAGGAAGCCAATTCTAGATTTGACTTTGGATTGGAGATGTTTGATGTGGGTCTGGAAGGAGAGTTTACAGTCTAACCAGACACCTAGGTATTTGTAGTTGTCCACATATTCTAAGTCAGAGCCGTCCAAAGTAGTGATGTTGGACAGGCGGGCAGGAGCAGGCAGCGATCGGTTGAAGAGCATGCATTTGGTTTTACTTGTATTTAAGAGCAGTTGGAGGCCACGGAAGGAGAGTTGTATGGCATTGAAGCTCGCCTGGAGGGTTGTTAACACAGTGTCAAAAGAAGGGCCAGAAGTATACAGAATAGTGTCGTCTGCGTAGAGGTGGATCAGAGAATCACCAGCAGCAAGAGCGACATCATTGATGTAAACAGAGAAGAGAGTCGGTCCAAGAATTGAACCCTGTGGCACCCCCATAGAGACTGCCAGAGGCCCGGACAACAGACCCTCCGATTTGACACACTGAACTCGATCAGAGAAGTAGTTGGTGAACCAGGCGAGGCAATCATTAGAGAAACCAAGGCTGTCGAGTCTGCCAATGAGGATGTGGTGATTGACAGAGTCAAAAGCCTTGGCCAGGTCAATGAATACGGCTGCACAGTATTGTTTCCTATCGATGGCGGTTACGATATCGTTTATGACCTTGAGCGTGGCTGAGGTGCACCCATGACCAGCTCTGAAACCAGATTGCATAGCGGAGAAGGTGTGGTGTGATTCGAAATGGTCGGTAATCTGTTTGTTGACTTGGCTTTCGAAGACCTTAGAAAGGCAGGGTAGGATAGATATAGGTCTGTAGCAGTTAGGGTCAAGGGTGTCCCCCCCTTTGAAGAGGGGGATAACCGCAGCTGCTTTCCAATCTTTGGGGATCTCAGACGACACGAAAGAGAGGTTGAAGAGGCTAGTAATAGGGGTGGCAACAATTTCAGCAGATAGTTTTAGAAAGAAAGGGTCCAGATTATCTAGCCCGGCTGATTTGTAAGGGTCCAGATTTTGCAGCTCATTTAGAACATCAGCTGACTGTATTTGGGAGAAAGAGAAATGGGGAAGGCTTGGGCGAGTAGCAGAGGGGAGGGCAGTGCTGTTGTCCGGGGTAGGGTTAGCCAGGTGGAAAGCATGGCCAGCCGTAGAAAAATGCTTATTGAAATTCTCAATTATAGTGGATTTGTCGGTGGTGACAGTGTTTCCTATCTTCAGAGCGGTTGGAAGCTGGGAGGAGGTGTTCTTATTCTCCATGGACTTTACGGTGTCCCAGAACTTTTTTGAATTTGTGTTGCAGGAAGCAAATTTCTGCTTGAAAAAGCTAGCCTTGGCTGTTCTAAGTGCCTGTGTATATTGGTTTCTGGCTTCCCTGAAAAGTTGCATATCACGGGGGCTGTTCGATGCTAATGCAGAACGCCATAGGATGTTTTTCTGTTGGTTAAGGGCAGTCAGGTCAGGAGAGAACCAAGGGCTATATCTGTTCCTGGTTCTAAATTTCTTGAATGGGGCATGCTTATTCAAGATGGTGAGGAAGGCATTTAAAAAAAATGACCAGGCATCCTCTACTGACGGGATGAGATCAATATCCTTCCAGGATACCCCGGCCAGGTCGATTAGAAAGGCCTGCTCGCTGAAGTGTTTCAGGGAGCGTTTGACAGTGATGAGTGGAGGTCGTTTGACCGCTGACCCATTACGGATGCAGGCAATGAGGCAGTGATCGCTGAGATCTTGGTTGAAAACGGCAGAGGTGTATTTGGAGGGCAAGTTTGTTAGGATGATATCTATGAGGGTACCCGTGTTTACGGAATTGGGGTGGTACCTGGTAGGTTCATTGATAATTTGTGTGAGATTGAGGGCATCAAGCTTAGATTGTAGGGTGGCTGGGGTGTTGAGCATGTTCAAATTTAGGTCGCCTAGCAGCACGAGCTCTGAAGATAGATGGGGGGCAATCAGTTCACATATAGTGTCCAGAGCACAGCTGGGGGCAGAGGGTGGTCTATAGCAGGCGGCAACGGTGAGAGACTTGTTTTTAGAGAGGTGGATTTTTAAAAGTAGAAGTTCAAATTGTTTGGGAACAGACCTGGATAGTATAACAGAACTCTGCAGGCAGTCTTTGCAGTAGATTGCAACACCGCCCCCTTTGGCCGTTCTATCTTGTCTGAAAATCTTGTAATTGGGGATGAAAATGTCTGAATTTTTGGTGGTCTTTCTAAGCCAGGATTCAGACACGGCTAAAACATCCGGGTTGGTAGAGTGTGCTAAAGCAGTGAACAAAACAAACTTAGGGAGGAGGCTTCTAATGTTAACATGCATGAAGCCAAGGCTATTACGGTTACAGAAGTCATCAAAAGAGAGCGCCTGGGGAATAGGAGTGGAGCCAGGTACTGCAGGGCCTGGATTCACCTCTACATCACCAGAGGAACAGAGGAGGAGTAGGATAAGGGTACGGCTAAAAGCTATGAGAATTGGTCGCCTAGAGCTACTAGAGCAGAGAGTAAAAGGAAGTTTCTGGGGGCGATAAAATAGTTTAAAGGAATAATGTACAGACAAAGGTATGGTAGGATGTGAATACAGTGGAGGTAAACCTAGGTATTGAGTGATGATGAGAGAGATATTGTCTCTAGAAACATCATTGAAACCAGGTGATGTCATCGCATATGTGGGTGGTGGAACTGAGAGGTTGGATATGGTATAGAGAGCAGGGCTAGAATCTCTACAGTGAAATAAGCCAATAAACACTAACCAGAACAGCAATGGACAAGGCATATTTACATTAAGGAGAGGCATGCTTAATCGAGTGATCAATAAGGGTCCAGTGAGTAGAGGTTGGTTGGGGTCGTGGCGATCCAGACAGCTGGCCGGGTATATGGCTATCGGTAGCAGCATAGGATGGAGGTCTGTTTGTAGATACCTCGTGCGTTTCCGTCGGTAGGTTAGTGGGGTTCCGTGTAGTGGGGTTTTGTTCAGATAGCAGCCGATAAGACAGCTAACGATTAGCGGGCCTCAGATGAGCGTTCAGGTAACGTCGGGACGGAGGTGCCGGTTGGATAAATCCCTCGGGCAGATAACGTCGGCAGTCAGTCGCGGCAGTCAGTCGTGAAGGCCCGGTGGGGTTCCGTATCTGCAGCAGCAACAAAAGAAACGGGTCCGGATGGTGATGGAACTCCTCAGCTGGCTAGCTCCAGCATGATTTGAGTTTGCTCCGGGGTCGACGTAAGCCAATAGTCACACGGTTTGCAGCTAGCTAGCTGCGAAATCAAGGTGCAAGTGTCCAGAGCCTGCGGCTGGAATCCGGGGAAACTGAGAGAAAAAAAGTCCCGGGATGCTCCGGTCCGAGTCGCGTTGCACAAAAGTGCCGGTAGATTATCGAGCTAAAGGAATAGCTGATGACCACAAAACGTGGGCAGCTGAAACACCAACGCTAGCCAGCAAACCGGCTAATTTCGGGGCAGCTACAGATTAGCTTCTGGCTAGCTATCGGAGTAGCTTCTGGTTAGCTTTCAGGCTAGCTTCTGAATTAGCCCCTGGCTAGCTTCCACGATGGATTTTCAGATTGAGGTAAATAATACTTTTTGTAATTGGTGAAGCGGGTTGCAGGAAAGCTTTTGCAGGAAAGCTTTTGTAGTTGAGTTCTTGGATAATAAAAGATATGCGAAGAAAAGGTGTAAATATATATATATACAGGACACGACACGACAATACGGAAAAAGACGTCTGAACTGCTAAGCCACCTTGGATGAAGCCACCCAGGCTGTATCACAACCGGCCGTGATTGGGAATCCCATAGGGCGGTGCACAATTGGCTCAGCGTCGTTTGGGTTTGAGCCAATCAGTTGTGTTGTGACAAGGTAGGGGGGTGGTATGCAGAATATAGCCCTATTTGGTAAAAGACCAAGTCCATATTATGACAAGAAAATCACAAATAAGCCAAGAGAAATGACAGTCCATCATTACTTTAAAGACATGAAGGTCAGTCAATCTGGAAAATTTCAAGAACTTTGAAAGTTTCTTCAAGTGCAGTCGCGTCAAGCGACCATCAAGCGCTTTGATGAAACTGGCTCTCATGAGGACCGCCACAGGAAAGGAAGACATCAATCAATCCTCATCAATCTACAATTTATTAAACATAAAAAACTGAAATACCTTATTTACATAAGTATTCAGACCCTTTGCTATGAGACTCGAAATTGAGCTCAGGTGCATCCTGTTTCCATTGATCATCTTTGAGATGTTCCTACAACTTTATGTTTCTACAACCTGTGGTAAATTCAATTGATTGGACATGATTTGGAAAGGCACACACCTGTCTATATAACGTCCCACAGTTGACGGTGCATGTCAGAGCAAAAACCAAGCCATGAGGTCCAAGGAATTGTCCGTAGACCGCCGAGACAGGATTGTGTCGAGGCACAGATCTGGGGAAGGGGGCCAAAACATTTCTGCAGCATTGAAGGTCCCCAAAAACACAGTGGCCTCCATCATTCTTCATTGGAAGAAGTTTGGAACCAACAAGACTCTTCCTAGAGCTGGCCGCCCAAACTGAGCAGTCGGGGGTGAAGGGCCTTGTCGGGGAGGTGACCAAGAACCTGATGGTCACTCTGACAGAGCTCCAGAGTTCCTTTGTGGAGATGGGAGAACCTTCCAGAAGGACAACCATCTCCACAGCACTCCACCAATCAGGCATTTATGGTAGAGTGCCCAGACGAAAGCCACTCCTCAGTAAAAGATACATGACAGCCCGCTTGGAGTTTGCAAAAGGCACCTAAAGACTCTCAGACCATGAGAAACAAGATTCTCTGGTCTGATGAAACCAAGATCGAACTCTTTGGCCTGAATGCCAAGTGTCACGTCTGGAGGAAACTTGGCACCAGCCCTACGGTGAAGCATGGTGGTGGCAGTATTTTTTACTCAGTCGGGGTCTCAACTTACTGTTGCAAGTTAGAATAGTAGAATACACAAGGTGCAAGTTAGAATAGTAGAATACACAAGGTGCAAGTTAGAATAGTAGAATACACAAGGTGCAAGTTAGAATAGTAGAATACACAAGGTGCAAGTTAGAATAGTAGAATACACAAGGTGCAAGTTAGAATAGTAGAATACACAAGGTGCAAGTTAGAAATGTGGTTGTGCATCAGCAGTTTTTACCCTTAAGTCAGTCAATGATAGTCACTCAATTAGCCCATGTCAGCAAAAAAAATGGTAGATTGGTAAGCTAGCGGCCAGCTATCTAAAGTTAGTAATCGTGGTCGAATTACCGGCTGGGGGTCCGTCTTTGATTTTGTTAGTCAGTCTCACTCAGCTATTATATTAGAAACTGCAAACATTTCTCTCTACCCTATGGCAGAATTTGTAGAATTGTGGGAAATTAGCTATAAAACAGTTAATTTTCTTCTCTGCCCCATGGCAAATGTGTAGAATTGCACTAAATGAACTCTAAAATGTTAAAAATGTCAAGCTGGGGGCTACAAAAATATTTTGCTCACATTATGAGGAGGAGGGGGTTCAGCTTTTCAGCTTTTTTATGGCCTCCATAAAAGTTGCCCATCCCTGTTCTAGACATTGTTACCTCCATGGCACCACGTATCCTGAGTGTCACTCCCCCCTTTCCTTCCTCAGCCTCCTTCCTAGTGGGCATCCCCCTTCAGGTTGCCATGTAGCTCAGTCATCTAAAACCATCTCATAAGGGCTTGAGAGGGAAATCTAAGACCATTACATTCAATAAAAAAGATGGTTGTAGTTCCCTCAGTCTTACAAAGCTCCCTCCATTTTAACAGGTCTTAGCCTCAGAGATACAGTTAACTGGTCATGTGAAAATGGCAGGTAAAGCCCAATTTTCTTCTTCATGTTATCAGAAAAACTGAATCCCCTCCTCTTCATATCCTCATATTGTGAGCAAAATCTTACAATAGAGGAACAGCGTTTCCCTTCTGTGCTTGGCTCTGTATTGAATGCCAGCTTAAGCATAATACCAGTATGATTCACAGACAATAGGCTTTCATTCCTCAATCATAGATCTACTGATGTACTTATTAACTTATCTCCCATTGTTCTGTCAGCACCACCTGATGCTAGAGGAAGAACAGACTCTCTCTGCCTCTTTAGCTCTCTCTCTGCCTCTCTAGCTCTCTCTCTGCCTCTCTTTAGCGCTCTCTCTGCCTCTCTCTCCCTCTTTAGCTCTCTCTCTGCCTCTCTCTGTCCCTCTTTAGCTCTCTCTCTGCCTCTCTCTGTCCCTCTTTAGCTCTCTCTCTGCCTCTCTCTGTCCCTCTTTAGCTCTCTCTCTGCCTCTCTCTGTCCCTCTTTAGCTCTCTCTCTGCCTCTCTCTGTCTCTCTTAAGCTCTTTCTCTGCCTCTATCTGCCTCTTTAGCTCTCTCTGCCTCTTTAGCTCTCTCTCTGCCTCTCTCTGCCTCTCTCTGCCTCTCTCTGCCTCTTTAGCTCTCTCTGCCTCTCTTTAGCTCTCTCTCTGCCTCTCTCTGCCTCTCTCTGCCTCTCTCTGCCTCTCTCTGCCTCTCTCTGTCTCTCTCTAGCTCTCTCTCTGACTATCTCTCTCTGCCTCGCTCTGCCTCTTTAGCTCTCTCTCTGCCTCTCTTTAGCTCTCTCTCTGTCTCTCTTTAGCTCTCTCTCGGCCTCTCTCTGCCTCTTTAGCTCTCTCTGCCTCTTTAGCTCTCTCTCCGCCTCTCTCTGCCTCTTTATCTCTCTCTGCCTCTTTAGCTCTCTCTCTGCCTCTCTCTGTCTCTCTTAAGCTCTCTCTCTGCCTCTCTCTGCCTCTTTAGCTCTCTCTGCCTCTCTCTGTCTCGCTCTAGCTCTCTCTCTGACTATCTCTCTCTGCCTCTCTCTGCCTCTAGCTCTCTCTCTGTCTCTCTTTAGCTCTCTCTCTGCCTCTCTCTGCCTCTCTCTGTCTCTCTCTAGCTCTCTCTCTGACTATCTCTCTCTGCCTCTCTCTGCCTCTTTAGCTCTCTCTCTGTCTTTCTTTAGCTCTCTCTCTGCCTCTCTCTGTCTCTCTCTAGCTCTCTCTCTGACTATCTCTCTCTGCCTCTCTCTGCCTCTCTTTAGCACTCTCTCTTCCCCACTCTCTCTGCCTCTCGATTCCTCCCTCTGGAGCGAGTGTAAGAGTTTTTGCGCTCACATACTGTATGCCTGGAAAAGTGGTCTTGCTGTGAGAGTGGGCGAGGGTTGCATTCTAACAGCATAAGGCAAGGAGACTGGAATTACAAGATAGGGCAAGAGTTAGGAAGAAAATAAAAGATCAAACTGACACATATATAGAAAAAACCTATGTCTGAGGGAGACAAATGGCAGAAACATAGCAGCCTGCATGTTGAAACTTTCCCCGTATTCGGAACAATAAATTGAGGTTTGAACAGAAACCTATTACACGGAGCCACAGCAGACTCAGCTGAACAACGTGATTAGGGGTGATAGAACGTGTGGGGGAGAGGAGATTAGGGGTGATAGAACGCGTGGGTGATAGAGAGAAGGGGTGATAGGAAATGAAAACTGGCAGTTGTTGTGGGCGGGTGATGATGGAGGTTTTGAGATGTCCGCCCATCCACAGTAGACATCTGCAGTGGGCTCAGCTTAGGGAGAGAGACACACAATCACCTCTGACTCCTTGGATTGTCGTTTGCTTCCATAGCGTCCTCCATATCTGTCTGACGAACACACCCTGTCCTCCATATCTGTCTGACGAACACACCCTGTCCTCCATGTCTGTCTGACGAACACACCCTGTCCTCCATATCTGTCTGACGAACACACCCTGTCCTCCATGTCTGTCTGAAGAACACATTCTGTCTGTACTGTACCACAGCCACTCTGTCTGTACTGTACCACAGCCACCCTGACTGTACTGTACCACAGCCACTCTGTCTGTACTGTACCACAGCCACCATGTCTGTACTGTACCACAGCCACTCTGTCTGTACTGTACCACGGCCACTCTGTCTGTACTGTACCACAGCCACCCTGTCTGTACTGTACCACAGCCACCATGTCTGTACTGTACCACAGCCACCCTGTCTCTACTGTACCACAGCCACCCTGTCTGTACTGTACCACGGCCACCCTGTCTGTACTGTACCACGGCCACCCTGTCTGTACTGTACCACAGCCACTCTGACTGTACTGTACCACAGCCACCCTGTCTCTACTGTACCACAGCCACCCTGTCTGTACTGTACCACGGCCACCCTGTCTCTACTGTACTACAGCCACCCTGTCTGTACTGTACCACAGCCACCCTGTCTGTACTGTACCACGGCCACCCTGTCTGTACTGTACCACGGCCACCCTGTCTCTACTGTACCACAGCCACCCTGTCTGTACTGTACCACAGCCACCCTGTCTGTACTGTACCACGGCCACCCTGTCTGTACTGTACCACAGCCACCCTGTCTCTACTGTACCACAGCCACCCTGTCTGTACTGTACCACGGCCACCCTGTCTGTACTGTCCCACGGCCACCCTGTCTGTACTGTACCATAGCCACCATGTCTGTACTGTACCACAGCCACCATGTCTGTACTGTACCACAGCCACTCTGTCTGTACTGTACCACAGCCACCCTGTCTGTACTGTACCACAGCCACCATGTCTGTACTGTACCACAGCCACTCTGACTGTACTGTACCACAGCCACCCTGTCTGTACTGTACCACAGCCACCCTGTCTGTACTGTACCACAGCCACCCTGTCTGTACTGTACCACAGCCACCCTGTCTGTACTGTACCACAGCCACCCTGTCTGTACTGTACCACAGCCACCCTGTCTGTACTGTACCACGGCCACCCTGACTGTACTGTACCACAGCCACCCTGACTGTACTGTACCACGGCCACCCTGACTGTACTGTACCACAGCCACTCTGTCTGTACTGTACCACAGCCACTCTGTCTGTACTGTACCACAGCCACTCTGTCTGTACTGTACCACAGCCACTCTGACTGTACTGCTAGCACAGTGACACACCCACCCTGCACTCCATGGATGTTTAGCCAGTGTATAAATCCTGCTGCTTCCTAGGGATTATGGGCCTCCGTCTATGTGGATTATAGTGATGTCAGATTACGACGCCGCCAAGAACAACAACACAAACAACAACAGCAGCAGAAACATCAACCTTGTCTGCCTGTCTGTTTTGTCTCTGTCTGCCTATCTGTCTCTGTCTGTCTGTCTGCCTGTCTCTGTCTGTCTGCTTGTCTGTCTCTGTCTGCCTGAGTGTCTGCCTGTCTGCCTGCCCGTCTCTGTCTGCCTGAGTGTCTGTCTGTCTGTCTGCCTGCCTGTCTGCACTAAGACTATAGCTGCCATATTTGGGGCAGATTTGACCTCATTTGATGACGTCTCTCCCTGACCTTATTGAGTCAAGTGCTTTAGGGAAAGTTTTACATGTGTGCCAGCTGGCACAAGGACAAATACAGCTAGTCAGCAAAACCTTTCAAAATGAAGCAGTTTGTATTTAATCAAAATACAAAGGAAAACAACCAGTCAGATGGGAATTGGATCATGGCGGATCTGCCGGTCCACACCAGTTTAGTCCCCATTATCGTCAAGGCAAGGGAAAATAGAGGTCATTCCATTCACAACTAACCCAGGGCCAGCCAGCCAGCGGGGAGCACACATCTGCCAATAATGTTGTATTACTGTAGTCGGGACATTTGATGTGGTGGAAATTGGCAAACGTATCCTCACCTAGAGTTGGACTATACTAGACTATGGTGTATGTGTAACAGTATAACTTTAAACCGTCCCCACGCCCCGACACGGGCGCGAACCAGGGACCCTCTGCACACATCAACAACTGACACCCACGAAGCGTCGTTACCCATCGCTCCACAAAAGCCGCGGCCCTTGCAGAGCAAGGGGCAACACTACTAATAGGTTTCAGAGCAAGTGACGTAACTGATTGAAACGCTACTAGCGCGTACCCGCTAACTAGCTAGCCATTTCATATCCGTTACATATGATTCAGACTGTTCAATAGTAAGGTTCCATTCCCTCCGTATACTGTGGTGTTCTGACTAGAAGGCCAACCATTTTATTGGTGCTACCTGGTGCTGTGAGGGCACACTAAATAGGAATGGATGCTACCTGGTGCTGTGAGGGCACACTAAATAGGAATGGATGCTACCTGGTGCTGTGAGGGCACACTAAATAGGTCTGGATCCTACCTGGTGCTGTGAGGGCACACTAAATAGGACTGGATGCTACCTGGTGCTGTGAGGGCACAATAAATAGGTCTGGATGCTACCTGGTGCTGTGAGGGCACACTAAATAGGACTGGATGCTACCTGGTGCTGTGAGGGCACACTAAATAGGTCTGGATGCTACCTGGTGCTGTGAGGAAACACTAAATAGGTCTGGATGCTACCTGGTGCTGTGAGGGAACACTAAATAGGTCTGGATGCTACCTGGTGCTGTGAGGGAACACTAAATAGGTCTGGATGCTTCCTGGTGCTGTGAGGGCACACTAAATAGGTCTGGATGCTACCTGGTGCTGTGAGGGCACACTAAATAGGACTGGATGCTACCTGTGAGATGAGTATTATCATCAAATTGAACTAATCTCAAATTTGAAATAAGTTTGAGATGAATCTTTAACACGATGAAACAAATGCTGGCCACCAGTGATGAAAATATTCTAATGTAATAATGTAGTATAATAATAGTAAAGGTAACATGTAGATATAGATCAAGAATGTCCAATGCATACATTCATGTACAATTTGTGTCATGGTGTAATTTCAAATCCTGGTTTAGGGTTCATTGAGATTATAAAGAAGGTAATCATTAATATTAACGTGAACCCCATTTTTCTGTCAGGTTAGAAGCGATCAATTGATATTCCATATAATAAATAATAATAATGTGTTTCTGTCATTTGGACAGCTGCCAGAGAGAGAAAAAAAAAAGTTTTGTTATAGCATTGATTTAGCAAGACTGATTGAGTTTTGAATGACTAATTATGCTTTAAAATCAAAACGTAAGATGTAAAATAGTAGATAGCTACAGTAGATGTGTAATTAATTATTTGTGAGCCTAAAAGCCCTTTTTAAGCAGCCATTTCAACATGTTTAGGGTTTGTGATAAGCGAATGTAATTGTACAAAACGTCAGACAGAATCAAGCATGTGTCCTGACATTAACACAGAAGTCAACTGTCATTTAGCCTCTGTACAAATCATCCTGATCTCTGCTAATCAGCACTCAGCTATAATTACCCTAGCCTAGCATCCTGCCGAGATGGTGTGTTGGCCAGTACGGAGGGAGGCCATTGGAAACAGGGAAATTGTTTTATGGCGCATTATGATGAATTGTGAAACTGAAGATGGAGATAGCACTTCAGTCACCTGCTTTGACACTGTGGTAAAAACAGAGCTTTACTGTACTACCACCTAATGTAGAGTGTTGGTGTGTGCACGTGTTCTTTCACCCCTCTTTAAAGTCTTCACTTGACAATACCATTCTTACTTCTCTCAGCTGTCCTTTATATACATTTGCATAATTTTAATTAACCGGTGCTCCAAAGCACCCAATCATAGATTCAGGAGGAACAGGGAGAACATTGGTCCTTTTATATGTTCATCTCTCACTATAAAACTGCCTCGTCTACCAGGTGAAATACACATTTTAAACACAACATTTCAACATCAAGACGTATAGATGTACTTATTTGAATCACTATTGAAAGTGTTCTGATTTATTGGATTGTGTATATTTTAGGGATGTGGTTTGTGATAAATTATACATTAGCGCTGCTCAAAACAGTTTCACACTTCTCCATTTCACTCATTTCCAAACCAAGCTATTTTCTTCTAGCCTCTGTCTGCATCAACTGCGTTTTGTGACCAATATGGGTGCTGAATTGTGAAAAATTGAATTAGTGAAGGTTTTTATTAAATCTGTTTGTCTCCACTGGGTTTAATCTGGCAGCCAATGAACACACTCTGTGCTTTCTCCCTCTACCTCACTACTCAAATGGGACCTTCTAGAGCTAATGATGATGAGTTATTAACATGTCGGGACGATACAAGTATCGCAATACTTGTTAGTATTGTGGCAAGGAAACAAAACACGAAGCGGATTGAACTTCTTTAGGAAAACAGCTCTAATGTTGGAAACAAACATCACTATGTTGTCACCCAGAGTCATGTGTATTTTTCTTCCAAGCTATAGCACACAATATTTGATCATACTTTATTTAGATAGTTCGGATTGTTCTACTGACACTATCAACAAAGTATCTGTTGTAAAGTAACTGCTTGCTAAACTTAGGTTTAGAATAAGGGTTAGGGTTAGGTTTAGAATAAAGGTTAGGGTTAGGTTTAGATTAAAGGTTAGGGTTAGGTTTAAAATAAAGGTTATGGTTAGGTTTAAAATAAAGGTTAGGGTTAGGTTTAGAATAAGGGTTAGGGTTAGGTTTAGAATAAGGGTTAGGGTTAGGTTTAGAATAAAGGTTAGGGTTAGGTTTAGAATAAGGGTTAGGGTTAGGTTTAAAATAAGGGTTAGGGTTAGGTTTAAAATAAGGGTTAGGGTTAGGTTTAGGTTTAGGTTTAGAATAAAGGTTAGGGTTAGGTTTAGAATAAAGGTTAGGGTTAGGTTTAGAATAAGGTTTAGGGTTAGGTTTAGGGTTAGAATAAGGGTTAGGGTAAGGGTTAGGTTTAAGGTTAGGTTTAAGAGGGTTTCTATTTATGCTGGTAGTAAGATTAAATGTTACATATAGTCTGTAGATAGTCTGTAAGGCAGATGGACTATCTAGATAAAGTGATACCTAATATGTTACATACACCAGGTTCTTAAAGGACCGAAGACTTTGGTCTGCTTGGTGTTTTAACTGTTATCATGAAAACAATCTTGTGATATTGGTTTCATCAAATCCTAATGCATATTCACTTGTTTTCTCTCACCTTGTCACCAGACAAGTGATGGTTAAAAATGTATTGTGATGGAGGTTATTTTGGTTGTTAGTTGTCGAGTGCTCTTTTGAACATATACTTATTTATGGTGTCAAACCTTGCTTCAAGACCTTCGCTTTGACAAGAGACCTGACCTTGCCGGCAGCTATAAAATTGACCGGAGTATTTCTCATCTTTTATTCCCAGGTCACGATTCTGATAGTCCTGGCCTTGGCCTTCTTGGCCTGCATAGTGTTCCTGGTGGTGTACAAGGCCTTCACGTACGAACACAGCTGCCCAGATGGATTCATATACAAGGTGAGTGGGTCCTGTCTTATGTGGGGTCATATGTGTGTCGCAAATGAAACCCTATTCCCAACGGGCTCTGGTCAAAAGTAGTGTAATGCATAGGGAATAGAGTGCTATTTGTGACAAAGCCTTAAAACTACACTGGCTAGTCATCTGTACAGTCACCTTTGGAGGTTGTTGCTGTGGACTACATGTTAGCTGAAGCAAATCCAATTTTAGACACAGCCCCTGCACTCTTCAGAGAAAAAAAATTACCTCTTCACCAGAAAAAACCCTTAGTGTTGTGCAGCAGTCTGTACGTGAGGAGAGTATGTTATTGAACTCTCTCTCTCTCTCTCTCTCTCTCTCTCTCTCTCTCTCTCTCTCTCTCTCTCTCTCTCTCTCTCTCTCTCTCTCTCTCTCTCTCTCTCTCTCTCTCTCTCTCTCTCTCTCTCTCTCTCTCTCTCTCTCTCTCTCTCTCTCTCTGCAGCATAAGCGGTGCATCCCTGCTTCTCTGGAGGCCTACTACACAGCTCAGGATGCCAACTCCCGAGGGCGCTTCTATACGGTGATCAGCCACTACAGCATGGCCAAGCAGACCACCTCCCGCTCCGTCTCTCCATGGCTCCCCGCTGGCGCTGCCCCGCACGACGCCAAGCCGCCCAACACAGACGGGCACTGAGTATGCCTGCCCAACCCTCCCACCAACCCCACCTCATTTGCCCGGCTCCATGACAAGCTTTTAACAGGGAGTGTCTATCGTTCACCAGTGTCTCGCTAGGCTCAGAGTACTGTCACGCCCACCTGCCCGCCCCAGCCCATCCACCCACCCACCACCACAATCTCTGCCTCTCCTCCCTTCTGTCTTGGCTGTCTGTTTTCTTTATTTATTCATTATTTATCATCACTAATTATTTTTTTTTACTTGTTATTGGTATTTTGTATTTGATATCAAACAACTGTTTGTACAAAGTCTCGAGTCAAAGTTGAAATCCATTCAGAGTATATGCTTTTCTGAGCTGCTACTAACTGAGTGAGTCAAAAGTCATTTTTCAGATGTGTCCATCTGATGTGTCCATCTGATTCAAGTCCAGGCATATCTATGGCATTTTGGTTCATACTCATACTGTAATACATTCTTAGAGAAAGGGTTTTCCCAAATTAGTACCTATTTGTACATCTATGGAAGTTAAACTTGAACACCAATATACAGTAGATGTCCTGAATTATCTGAGCAAAGCTAGCTAAGTATTCTCTATCATGACGGTTTGATATCGGAACACTCTTTAATGTACTGTCCTGTATGTTCTACTTCCCTTATTGAGCCAAGCTGTATAAAGCCCAGTGCATTCATGCTAGTTCATGTGTGTGCATGGTTGTAGCTAGGTTTCATGATAGTTTAACTCATTTTCGTGGTGAAAAGAGCGACCTTTATTGCCAGTTACATTTCGCTTTAGCAGACAGTCCAGCCACTGTACACAACATGAATATGTGGGTCTATTGCGAAGGATAAATACCCAAGACATGGTGATGATGGGACACACACGTTGTGTATATCGCCGTCTTTGCCAAAACTCTGGTTCCGGTATTGTTTAGAACCGTTTGTAGATGAGCTTCTCTGCAGAGTTTTGTTCTGTTACCATTTTTTTTTTTTTTATCTTGTCAAAAAAAAAAAAACGCTTTTTGAACTATTGTGATGTTTGGTAGTTGATATGTAGCAAAGTCTGGAGTAGTTTCTCACTGTACATCCCATAGGTTTGAAATGAAAATAAAGCAAGTTGTGACCTGATCAGAAAGTCTCTGTCCTGTTGTTTTCAATGCTCCACGATTTGGTTCCGTTCTCATTATCCTGGTCCACATGTGTTCAGTGTGCATTAGCCAACTCTGCTGACGATCGTTGGCAAGCCATAGGGTACATGACACAAGATGGGGGGGTTAAGGTACAATTACACGTGCTGATCTAGTACCTCATGCATCGTAGAATCCAGGGCCGGCTCCAGGCATAAGCGATATAAGCGGTTAGGGCCCTGAGAGTTGACAGTTAGAATAGTAGAATACACAGGGTTGGGCATCAGCAGTTTTTCTCTCGTTTTGTCAGTCACTGACAATCAGTCAATTAGCCGAGTCAGCTAACAATGTTTAGATATCACTCAGATATCATTAACATGGCATAAGTTATGGCAAAATGTGTAGTTGCAGGAAATTAGCTTTAAAACTGCAACAACAATAAATCTGCACCCTGGCAAAATGTGTAGAACTACACTAAACTTGCTATACAACCACAACATGTTGTTTACGCCACATGGCAAAATGTGTAGAATTGCAGGAACTTAACATTAAAACGTAAATGTTTTTCTCTGCCGTCAAGAGGGAGGCAACACATTTTTTGGTTTCTTCAGGAGCTGTGGAAACATGTAATTAGATATACACAGAACACAGAGACAACGTGAAACAGGGGAGATTTGTTGCACTAACATGGAACAATGTGAGCAAACAGGATGATTGCATAATAAACTATACAAGCAACATGCAGTACATTCCTTTACATAAAGTACATACTTCCTGACTGAAATAGGCATTGCTCTTAGATTCTCATTCATCATCTCATGGCAAGTCTTAAGCTATTAAGAGCTTAAGGGCTTACGGGCGTGATCGTTAATATTGAACCAAGATTTACCTGAATCAAAGATTGTTTTCCTACATGGGGATTTTCATAATTGAAAATAGCCTCAAACTTGTGTTAAAGCTGGAATCCTTAAAGTGGCGATCAGCGGCTGAAACAATACGTTTTTCCTCCCCGCCACTGTTTCGCTTAAAAGCTGATGGTGCTGGAGAAATAACCACTCTCAAATTCAAAGACAGAGCTATGGATGCAAGGACTGACCATCCATGAGATAAAACCATGTTTTGAGGCTATACAGTGTTTGTTCTCATTTACTTACTGTTTACAAACATCGGACAAAAATAATCTTATATTTTGGGTTCTGATGGGATACAACAGTTGAAGTAAGCTCATGAGGCATTTATAAGTTATATTCTTAAATAATAAATGTGAATATATCATTAATTTATAAGTCTAAAAATGGATGTAGCTACTGTAGATTGCCCCTTTAATGGTGAAACTGCCACGTCTGGGATATTACGACAAAAAAATAAGTTACTGCAAACAACGGACAGTGTTTTTCCCCTTCGGATATCATTGCACGTGTGATAGAATAACAGAACATCTACTGCATTTTTTTTTTATCACCCTTCTCGAGGATCCTCACCTCTGCTTCGTCAGCAAAACTACAACAATAACAAAACACTGGAGCGAACACCGGCACTGTTGCCCCTAATGAGGATTCCAGCTTTAAATATCCAGGCTTATCAAACCCAATAGACACGGCACTAGTCAAGTCACTGTTAAAGACCGTCCGTGTGGACAGTGTTTGCTATCTATGAGGAGAGTAGGACAGGAGTTAACAGGGGGCGATGCAGCTTGCTCCACCTGCTGTCGGCCCATCAGAGAAAGGCTGCTCCACCAGCTGTCGGCCCGTCAGAGAAAGGCTGCTCCACCAGCTGTCGGCCCGTCAGAGAAAGGCTGCTCCACCTGCTGTCGGCCCGTCAGAGAAAGGCTGCTCCACCTGCTGTCGGCCCGTCAGAGAAAGGCTGCTCCACCTGCTGTCGGTCCGTCAGAGAAAGGCTGCTCCACCTGCTGTCGGCCCGTCAGAGAAAGGCTGCTCCACCTGCTGTCGGCCCGTCAGAGAAAGGCTGCTCCACCTGCTGTCGGCCCGTCAGAGAAAGGCTGCTCCACCTGCTGTTGGCCCGTCAGAGAAAGGCTGCTCCACCAGCTGTCGGTCCGTCAGAGAAAGGCTGCTCCACCAACTGTCGGCCCGTCAGAGAAAGGCTGCTCCACCAGCTGTCGGTCCGTCAGAGAAAGGCTGCTCCACCTGCTGTCGGCCCGTCAGAGAAATGCTGCTCCACCAGCTGTCGGCCCGTCAGAGAAAGGCTGCTCCACCAGCTGTCGGTCCGTCAGAGAAAGGCTGCTCCACCTGCTGTCGGTCCGTCAGAGAAAGGCTGCTCCACCAGCTGTCGGTCCGTCAGAGAAAGGCTGCTCCACCTGCTGTCGGCCCGTCAGAGAAAGGCTGCTCCACCAGCTGTCGGTCCGTCAGAGAAAGGCTGCTCCACCAGCTGTCGGTCCGTCAGAGAAAGGCTGCTCCACCAGCTGTCGGTCCGTCGGAGAAAGGCTGCTCCACCAGCTGTCGGTCCGTCAGAGAAAGGCTGCTCCACCAGCTGTCGGTCCGTCAGAGAAAGGCTGCTCCACCAGCTGTCGGCCCGTCAGAGAAAGGCTGCTCCACCAGCTGTCGGTCCGTCAGAGAAAGGCAGCTCCACCAGCTGTCGGCCTGTCAGAGAAAGGCTGCTCCACCAGCTGTCGGTCCGTCAGAGAAAGGCTGCTCCACCAGCTGTCGGTCCGTCAGAGAAAGGCTGCTCCACCAGCTGTCGGTCCGTCAGAGAAAGGCTGCTCCACCTGCTGTCGGTCCGTCAGAGAAAGGCTGCTCCACCAGCTGTCGGTCCGTCAGAGAAAGGCTGCTCCACCTGCTGTCGGTCCGTCAGAGAAAGGCTGCTCCACCAGCTGTCGGTCCGTCAGAGAAAGGCTGCTCCACCAGCTGTCGGCCCGTCAGAGAAAGGCTGCTCCACCTGCTGTAGGTCCGTCAGAGAAAGGCTGCTCCACCAGCTGTCGGCCCGTCAGAGAAAGGCTGCTCCACCAGCTGTCGGTCCGTCAGAGAAAGGCTGCTCCACCTGCTGTCGGGCCCGTCAGAGAAAGGCTGCTCCACCTGCTGTCGGCCCATCAGAGAAAGGCTGCTCCACCAGCTGTCGGCCCGTCAGAGAAAGGTTGCAGCTCAGCTGGACATCACAGCTCATGTCTTGAGTGCTTAAAGTCCATCTATTCACCACAGAGGATCCTATTACCTTTTATTTTATGACTGATTTGTGACCAGTTCACATGTATATAATTAATTCCAAGGGAATACAGAATTCCATTAAAATTAAAGAGACAAAATATAAAATCCTTAAATCTTTCCCATGTTACATCCAGACTGGTTCTTCTCATTACAAGTTCCATGTTACATCCAGACTGGTTCTTCTCATTACTCAACTCATCACCAGGAAAACCTTCAGAGTGCCCTTTAGGCCTCTCTGACATAGATTGGAGGATATTGTAAGAATCTATTGTTGGAGAATCTGTAATGGAGGTCATCATAGATAGACTGGAAAAAAGAAATAATATGAAACAGTATGGATTGGATTCCCATGGCCCTTTTGCCTCACTCTGGTTTTAAACTGCCATTTTGTTTCTTTTACTAGGAATTTTACTGGAATGGTTGAAATGAAGGGTATTGGACAACAGATGTTTTTGAGTTTTGGGACCTGTGAGTCCTCCTTCAGTGTTCTGGTATCTCTTCATGGAGACCTGGCTGGGTCTTCTGAGGAAGCCTAAGGGTTCTGTTCAGTCAAGGTTTGGCCTAGTTTCTCTGTGCCTTTTAAAACAGGCTTTTTACAGTTATTCACTGGTGTGCTTTGGGGACCCCCGTTTTGTTTTGTACATGCAATATTCAAAGTGTGGAGAACCATTTCATTATTTAGAAAATGTGTCTGGCCAGGGCCTGGAAGTCTCTGACTCGAGGGCTTAACCATGCCAGGTGCAGAGCTCTCCAGTAATGGTGATTACATCCATTCCCACTGTTTGTGTCTGCTTGCCGACGCTGTTTGTGTCTGCTTGCCGACGCTGTTTGCGTCTGACCGAAACAAAATCCAAATCACACACACCTCCGGGGCCGTGACCAGACCTTTGTGTGGGAAGGTGCTGAAATATAATAATATGTCTGCAACAACAACACACATTATAAGCAAGCTAGTGCCAGTGACTCATTGGCCTAGAGACGATGAGAGATTATTGACATCGGGAAAAGTGTCTATCAGAAGATCATATTGAATGATGACGTAAAGCTGCTAGCTAGTTAGTTATGCT